>NC_092007.1:11446748-11594003 GCF_044704955.1 Pristiophorus japonicus | reverse complement strand
CCCCCCTCCCTCTTCCCCCCCTCCCTCTTCCCCCCTCCCCCCTCCCTCTTCCCCCCCTCCCTCTTCCCCCCCTCCCTCTTCCCCCCCTCCCTCTTCCCCCCTCCTTCTTTCCCCCCCCTCCCTCTAGGGTTTCCCCCCTCCCTCTCTTTCCCCCCCCTCTCTCTCTTCCCCCCCTCTCTCTCTTCCCCCCCTCTCTCTCTTCCCCCCCTCTCTCTCTTCCCCCCCTCTCTCTCTTCCCCCCCTCTCTCTCTTCCCCCCCCGCTCTTCCCCCCCCCCGCTCTTCCCCCCACCCGCTCTCTTCCCCCCCCCCCGCTCTTCCCCCCACCGCTCTTTCCCCCCCCCGCTCTCTTCCCCCCCCCGCTCTCTTCCCCCCCCGCTCTCTTCCCCCCCCCGCTCTCTTCCCCCCCCGCTCTCTTCCCCCCCCCGCTCTCTTCCCCCCCCGCTCTCTTCCCCCCCCCGCTCTCTTCCCCCCCCGCTCTCTTCCCCCCCGCTCTCTTCCCCCCCCGCTCTCTTTCCCCCCCCCGCTCTCTTCCCCCCCGCTCTCTTTCCCCCCCGCTCTCTTTCCCCCCCCCGCTCTCTTCCCCCCCCCGCTCTCTTCCCCCCCCGCTCTCTTCCCCCCCCGCTCTCTTCCCCCCCCCCGCTCTCTCTCCCCCCCCCGCTCTCTTCCCCCCCCCGCTCTCTTTCCCCCCCCCCGCTCTCTTCCCCCCCCGCTCTCTTCCCCCCCCCTCTCTCTCTTCCCCCCCTCTCTCTCTTCCCCCCTCTCTCTCTTCCCCCCCTCTCTCTCTTCCCCCCCTCTCTCTCTTCCCCCCTCTCTCTCTTCCCCCCCTCTCTCTCTTCCCCCCCCTCTCTCTCTTTCCTCCCCCCCTTCTCTCTTTCCCCTCTCTCTCTTTCCCCCCCTCTCTCTCTTTCCCCCCCTCTCTCTTTCCCCCCTCTCTCCTTCCCCCCCCTCTCTCTTCCCCCCCCCTCTCTCTTCCCCCCCCCTCTCTCTTCCCCCCCCCTCTCTCTTCCCCCCCCTCTCTCTTCCCCCCCCTCTCTCTTCCCCCCCCTCTCTCTTCCCCCCCCTCTCTCTTCCCCCCCCTCTTCCCCCCCCTCTCTCTTCCCCCCCCCTCTCTCTTCCCCCCCCTCTCTCTCTCCCCCCCCTCTCTCTTCCCCCCCCTCTCTCTCTTCCCCCCCGTCTCTCTCTTCCCCCCCCCTCTCTCTCTTCTCCCCACCACTCCCACCCCGTCCCGTCTGTCCTCCCCCATCAGAAAGCCAAGAAGAAGAAGATTACCAAGTTGACGGCGAGTGACCTGGGCGTGGACCTGTCCAGCAAGCTTCAGACTTTGAGCGTTGATGACCCCCCAGCGCGCACGGCGGGGGTGAAAGTGGAATCGGTGGGGCAGCTCGTGGACAAGCTGAGGGAGATTGGCTGCATCTGAGAGAGGGCGAAGGTGAGTGTTATGGGTCGGGACCAGAGGAACAGGAGGAGGCCCATTCAGCCCCTCGAACCTGTTACACAGGAACAGGAGGAGGCCCATTCAGCCCCTCGAGCCTGTTACACAGGAACAGGAGGAGGCCCATTCAGCCCCTCGAGCCTGTTACACAGGGAACAGGAGGAGGCCCATTCAGCCCCTCGAGCCTGTTACACAGGAACAGGAGGAGGCCCATTCAGCCCCTCGAGCCTGTTACACAGAGGAACAGGAGGAGGCCCATTCAGCCCCTCGAACCTGTTACACAGGAACAGGAGGAGGCCCATTCAGCCCCTCGAGCCTGTTACACAGGGAACAGGAGGAGGCCCATTCAGCCCCTCGAGCCTGTTACACAGGAACAGGAGGAGGCCCATTCAGCCCCTCGAGCCTGTTACACAGAGGAACAGGAGGAGGCCCATTCAGCCCCTCGAACCTGTTACACAGGGAACAGGAGGAGGCCCATTCAGCCCCTCGAGCCTGTTACACAGGGAACAGGAGGAGGCCCATTCAGCCCCTCGAGCCTGTTACACAGGAACAGGAGGAGGCCCATTCAGCCCCTCGAACCTGTTACACAGGAACAGGAGGAGGCCCATTCAGCCCCTCGAGCCTGTTACACAGGGAACAGGAGGAGGCCCATTCAGCCCCTCGAGCCTGTTACACAGGAACAGGAGGAGGCCCATTCAGCCCCTCGAGCCTGTTACACAGGAACAGGAGTTAGGCCCATTCAGCCCCTCGAGCCTGTTACAGAGGAACAGGAGGAGGCCCATTCAGCCCCTCGAGCCTATTACACAGGAACAGGAGGAGGCCCATTCAGCCCCTCGAGCCTGTTACACAGGAACGGGAGGAGGCCCATTCAACCCCTCGAGCCTGTTACACAGGAACAGGAGGAGGCCCATTCAGCCCCTCGAGCATGTTACACAGGAACAGGAGGAGACCCATTCAGCCCCTCGAGCCTGTTACACAGGAACAAGAGGAGGCCCATTCAGCCCCTCGAGCCTGTTACACAGGAACGGGAGGAGGCCCATTCAACCCCTCGAGCCTGTTACACAGGGAACAGGAGGAGGCCCATTCAGCCCCTCAATCAGATCACATCTGATCTGTACGTTAACCCCATCTACCCGCCTTGGTTCCACAACCCTTAACACCCTGACCCAACACAAGTCTACCAATCTCGGTCTTCAGAGTTCCAATTGACCCCCGGCCTCGACAGCTTTTTGGGGGAGAGAGTTCCCGATTCCCTCTCCCCTTTCTGTGAAGAAGTGTTTCCTGACATCACCCCTGAGCGGCCTGGCTCGAATTTTAAGGCGACGCCCCCATGTTCTGGACTGCTCCCACCCGAGGGAACAGTTTCTCTCTCGATCTCCCCGATCCAATCCTTTAATCGTCTCAAACCCCTCGATCAGATCGTCCCTTAATCTTCTAAACTCACGGGAACGCAAGCCTATCTTGGAAATGTTTGATGGGACAGTGTAGAGGGAGCTTTACTCTGCATCTAACCCCGTGCTGTACCTGTACCTGCCCTGGGAGTGTTTGATGGGACAGTGTAGAGGGAGCTTTACTCTGTATCTAACCCCGTGCTGTACCTGTACCTGCCCTGGGAGTGTTTGATGGGACAGTGTAGAGGGAGCTTTACTCTGTATCTAACCCCGTGCTGTACCTGCCCTGGGAGTGTTTGATGGGGACAATGTAGAGGGAGCTTTACTCTGTATCTAACCCCGTGCTGTACCTGCCCTGGGAGTGTTTGATGGGACAGTGTAGAGGGAGCTTTACTCTGTATCTAACCCGTGCTGTACCTGACCTGGGAATGTTTGATGGGACAGTGTAGAGGGAGCTTTACTCTGTATCTAACCCCGTGCTGTACCTGCCCTGGGAGTGTTTGATGGGGACAATGTAGAGGGAGCTTTACTCTGTATCTAACCCCCTGTACCTGCCCTGGGAGTGTTTGATGGGACAGTGTAGAGGGAGCTTTGCTCTGCATCTAACCCCGTGCTGTACCTGCCCTGGGAGTGTTTGATGGGACAGTGTAGAGGGAGCTTTACTCTGTATCTAACCCCGTGCTGTACCTATACCTGCCCTGGGAGTGTTTGATGGGACAGTGTAGAGGGAGCTTTACTCTGTATCTAACCCCGTGCTGTACCTGCCCTGGGAGTGTTTGATGGGACAGTGTGGAGGGAGCTTTACTCTGTATCTAACCTCCTGTACCTGCCCTGGGAGTGTTTGATGGGACAGTATAGAGGGAGCTTTACTCTGTATCTAACCCCCTGTACCTGCCCTGGGAGTGTTTGACGGGACAGTGTAGAGGGAGCTTTACTCTGTATCTAACCCCCTGTACCTGCCCTGGGAGTGTTTGATGGGACAGTGTAGAGGGAGCTTTACTCTGTATCTAACCCCCTGTACCTGCCCTGGGAGTGTTTGATGGGACAGTGTAGAGGGAGCTTTACTCTGTATCTAACCCCCTGTACCTGCCCTGGGAGTGTTTGATGGGACGGTATAGAGGGAGCTTTACTCTGTATGTAGCCCCGTGTTGAACGTTTAGCGAGAGGCCTTGAATCGTACCCGTTAATCTTTCACTCTGCTCTGTTTGCTCAAGGCTCAGAACACTGGCGATGCACAACCACTGCTGTGTCTTGGGATCCTGGTCACTGATTGGTGTGTGAAATGACCAATCCCTGCGAGGGACAATTCACCGTCTGCCTCAGGAGCCTTGGCGTGTTCCGTTAATTTTACTGATCAGTATGTATCAGGGCAAGTGTGCCCATTGGAAATAAGGCAGGAAAAAATTAATAAATATAATCTCTTTTTCGAAAAAAGAAACCCTGTTTATCTGATTCTCAAGACTGCCCCACACCCCCACATAACATTGAAGAACCCTTATCCTTTTTAATAACAAAGCTGGAGTCATAAAATGACATCGAGTGTACAGCCCAGAAACAGGCCAGTTGGAGATTCAGGACAATCGACAAAGTATTTACAGCCCAGACACAGGCCATTGGGCCCCACCGCTCCGTGCCGGGGTTTATGTCCCACCGCTCCGTGCCGGGGTTTATGTCCCACCGCTCCGTGCCGGGGTTTATGTCCCACCGCTCCGTGCCGGGGTTTATGTCCCACCGCTCCGTGCCGGGGTTTATGTCCCACACCAGCCTCCTCCCTCCCCTCTCCATCTCACCCCATCACCATATCCTTCTATTCCTTTCTCCCTCAAGTGTTTATCCAGCTTCCCCTTAAATGTATCTCTGCTATTCGCCTCAACCCCTCCCTGTGGGAGCGAGTTCCATATTCTCACCCCTCTCTGGGTAAAGAAGTTTCTCCTGAATTCCCCATTGGATTTATTAGTGACTGTCGTATATTGATGGCCCCTAGTTCTGGTCTCCTCCACAAGTGGAAATATCTTCTCTACGTCTACCCTATCGAACCCTTTCATAATCTACACACCTCCATCAGCTCACCCCTCAGCCTTCTCTTCTCTAGAGTAAAGAGCCCCAGCCTTTCCTGATAGTTATAACCTCTCAGTTCTGGTATCATCCTTGTAAATTGTTTTTGCTCCCTCCCCAGTGCCTCTATATCCTTTTTATAATTGGATCAGAACTGTGCACAGTGCTCCAAGTGTGGTCTAACTGAGGTATATGGAGACCAGAACTGTGCACGGTGCTCCAAGTGTGGTCTAACCCAGGTATATGGAGACCAGAACTGTGCACAGTGCTCCAAGTGTGGTCTAACCCAGGTATATGGAGACCAGAACTGTGCACGGTGCTCCAAGTGTGGTCTAACCCAGGTATATGGAGACCAGAACTGTGCACAGTGCTCCAAGTGTGGTCTAACCCAGGTATATGGAGACCAGAACTGTGCACAGTGCTCCAAGTGTGGTCTAACCAAGGTTCTATACCAGTGTAGTATAACTTTTCTGTTTTCAATTCCATCCTTCGAGAAATGAATCCTAACTCACACCAAGTTGCGCTCACCCATCACACGCTGTGTCGCCTGTCCCCAACATTTCCTTATGTGGCTCGGTGTCAAATTATTGTTTCATAATCGCTCCTGTGAAGCTCCTTGATACGTTTTACTATGTTAAAGGCGCTATATAAATGTACAGTGTTGTTTTCTCGGGATTTGCACAGCAACCAAAAGCTGGGTCAAAGAGGTCGGTTTTTATGGAGCGTCTTAAAGGAGGAGAGAGGCGGAGAGGTTTAGGGAGGGAGTTCCAGAGCTTGGGGCCCAGGCAGCTGAAGGCACGGCCACCGATGGTGGAGCGATGGAAATCGGGGGGATCGGCAAGAGGCCAGAATTGGAGGAGAGCAGAGATCTGGGCGGGTTGTCGGGGCTGGAGGAGGTTACAGAGATAGGGAGGGGTGTCGGGGTTGGAGGAGGTTCCAGAGATAGGGAGGGGTGTAGGGGCTGGAGGAGGTTACAGAGATAGGGAGGGGTGTAGGGGCTGGAGGAGGTTACAGAGATAGGGAGGGGTGTAGGGGCTGGAGGAGGTTACAGAGATCGGGAGGGGTGTAGGGCTGGAGGAGGTTACAGAGATAGGGAGGGGTGTAGGGGCTGGAGGAGGTTACAGAGATAGAGAGGGGTGTAGGGGCTGGAGGAGGTTACAGAGATAGGGAGGGGTGTAGGGGCTGGAGGTTCCAGAGATAGGGAGGGGTGTAGGGGCTGGAGGAGGTTACAGAGATAGGGAGGGGTGTAGGGGCTGGAGGAGGTTACAGAGATAAGGAGGGGTGTAGGGACTGGAGGTTCCAGAGATAGGGGGAGGGGTGTAGGGCTGGAGCAGGTTCCAAGATAGGGAGGGGTGTCGGGGCTGGAGGAGGTTCCAGAGATAGGGAGCGGTGTAGGGGCTCGAGGAGGTCACAGAGATAGGGAGGGGTATAGGGGCTGGAGGAGGTTGCAGAGATAGGGAGGGGTGTAGGGGCTGGAGGAGGTTCCAGAGATAGGGAGTGGTGTAGGGGCTGGAGGAGGTTACAGAGATAGGGAGGGGTGTCGGGGCTGGAGGAGGTTACAGAGATAGGGAGTGGTGTAGGGGCTGGAGGAGGTTACAGAGACAGGGAGAGGTGTAGGGGCTGGAGGAGGTTACAGAGATAGGGAGGGGTGTAGGGGCTGGAGGAGGTTACAGAGATAGGGAGTGGTGTAGGGGCTGGAGGAGGTTACAGAGATAGGGAGGGGTGTAGGGGCTGGAGGAGGTTACAGAGATAGGGAGGGGTGTAGGGCTGGAGGAGGTTCCAGAGATAGGGAGGGGTGCAGGGGCTGGAGGAGGTCACAAAGATAGGGAGGGGGTGGCCCTAATTCTGGCTTCACTCACAATCTCGGAACTTCCCCCTCTCTGGTTCAAACTGGTTAGGTGACAATCTCGCCTGTCGATCTGTGTTATCGTTGAGTTTACACATCACCACAGCAACGCTGCCTCACCTTGGAGTGCGAAACGCAACTTACAGAAAGATCGGACGCGAGAAAGAGTTGCATTTATGTAGCGCCTTTCACGACCACCGGACGTCCCAAAGCGCCTCACAGCCAATGAGGTGCAATTTGGAGTGCGCTCACTGTTGGAATGTGGGAAACGCGGCAGCCAATTTGCGCACAGCAAGCTCCCACACACACCAATGTGATAATGACCCAGAGGCGAGAGAGAGAGACAGTGTGACCCACTGATCCACAGCTAACACTGATCGCTTACCTCACTGTTTGTTGGAACATCCCGTTAGTTCTCCCCGGTGTCCTGGGGCCCATATTTATCCCTCAACCCAACATCACTAAAGAACTGGTGATCTGGGTCATTATCACATTGCCCTAGTGGGAGCTTGCTGTGCACAAATTGGCCGCCGGGTTTTCCACGTTACAACAGTGACCACACTCCAAAAGTACTATGTTGGCTGTGAGGCGATTTGGGGACATCCAATGGTTGTGAAAAGAGACAGATTGCAAAGTGCTGCAGTACAGCGGGACCTGGGGGTACTTGTGCATGAAACACAAAAGGTTAGTATGCAGGTACAGCAAGTGATCAGGAAGGCCAATGGAATCTTGGCCTTTATTGCAAAGGGGATGGAGTATAAAAGCAGGGAAGTCTTGCTACAGTTATACAGGGTATTGGTGAGGCCACACCTGGAGTACTGCGTGCAGTTTTGGTCTCCATATTTACGAAAGGATATACTTGCTTTGGAGGCAGTTCAGAGAAGGTTCACTCGGTTGATTCCGGGGATGAGGGGGTTGACTTATGAGGAAAGGTTGAGGAGGTTGGACCTCTACTCATTGGAGTTCAGAAGAATGAGAGGTGATCTTATCGAAACGTATAAGATTATGAGGGGGCTTGACAAGGTGGATGCAGAGAGGATGTTTCCACTGATGGGGGAGACTAGAACTAGGGGGCATGGTCTTAGAATAAGGGGCCGCCCATTTAAAACTGAGATGAGGAGAAATTTCTTCTCTGAGGGTTGTAAATCTGTGGAATTCACTTCCTCAGAGAGCTGTGGAAGCCGGGACATTGAATAAATTTAAGGCAGAAACAGACAGTTTCTTAAATGATAAAGGGTTATGGGGAGCGGGCAGGGAAGTGGAGCTGAGTCCATGATCGGATCAGCCATGATCGTATTAAATGGCGGAGCAGGCTCGAGGGGCCGAATGGCCAATTCATGCTCCTATTTCTTATGTTCACCACCTCCTGCCGTTCCAAACGCCTCACGGCCAATGAAGGAGTTTTGTTTCAGAGTGTTTTGGTCTTCAAAGGCAAGCTCAGGCTTGTGAGCCTTGTGACGCTCAAGCTGTGATGGTGAATACCCATGCAAGCTCTCGTTCACAGACCGCACACGGACCAGCTTGTTTCGAGTGGTTTCATCTGTCGGAGTTACGCCCACAGCCTGAAGTCTGGAACTGGGCCAGTCAGTGAGCTCGTCGCACAGGCTCATCCAGTTCACCCACTCCACCCAGCAAGTCACAGGGGAACCAACGAAAGAATAACACAAACGCCTCCTTATAGCACCTTTACCGTACTCAAACATCCCCAAGGCATATCACAGGAGCACAAATCAGACACAACTCTGACACCGAGCCACATAAGGAGAGTTTAGGACAGGTCACCAAAAGCTTGGTCAATGTAGATGACTTTTAAGGAGCGTCTTAAAGGCGGAGAGAGTGAGGTGGAGAGGCTTAGGGAGGGAGTTCCAGAGCTTGGGGCCAAGGCAGCTGAAGGCACGGCCACCGATGGTGGAGCGATGCAAATCGGGGGAGATGGGCAAGAGGGCAGAATTGGAGGAGGGCAGAGATCTCGGAGCATTGTAGGGCTGGAGGAGGTTGCAGAGATAGCGAGGGGTGTAGGGGTTGGAGGAGGTTACAGTGTGAGGGAGGGGTGTGGGGGCTGGAGGAGGTTACAGAGATAGGGAGGGGTGTGGGGGCTGGAAGAGGTTACAGAGATAGGGAGGGATGCAGGGGCTGGAGGAGGTTGCAGAGATAGGGAGGGGTGCAGGGGCTGGAGGAGGTTACAGAGATAGGGAGGGGTGTAGGGGCTGGAGGAGGTTACAGAGATAGGGAGGGGTGTAGGGGCTGGAGGAGGCTACAGAGATAGGGAAGGGTGTAGGGGCTGGAGGAGGTTACAAAGATAGGGAGGGGTGTAGGGGCTAGAGGGGGTTACAGAGATAGGTATAGGTGTCGGGGCAGGAGGAGGTTACAGAGATAGGGAGGGGTGCAGGGGCAGGAGGAGGTTACAGAGATAGGGAGGGGTGTGGGGGTTGGAGGAGGTTACAGAGATTGGGAGGGGTGTAGGGGCTGGAGGAGGTTACAGAGATAGGGAGGGGTGTAGGGACTGGAGGAGGTTACAGAGATAGGGAGGGTGTCGGGGCTGGAGGAGGTTACAGAGATAGGGAGGGGTATAGGGCCTGGAGGAGGTTACAGAGATAGGGAGGGGTGTAGGGGCTGGAGGGGGTTACAGAGATAAGGAGGGGTGTAGGGGCTGGAGGAGGTTACAGAGATAGGGAGGGGTGTCGGGGCTGGAGGAGGTTACAGAGATAGGAAGCGGTATAGGGCCTGGAGGAGGTAACAGAAATAGGGAGGGGTGTAGGGGCTGGAGGAGGTTACAGAGATAGGGAGGGGTGTAGGGGCTGGAGGAGGTTACAGAGATAGGGAGGGGTGTAGGGGCTCGAGGAAGTTACAGAGATAGGGAGAGGTATATGGCCTGGAAGAGGTTACAGAGATAGGGAGGAGTGTAGGGGCTGGAGGAGGTTACAGAGATAGGGAGGGATGCAGGGGCTGGAGGAGGTTGCAGAGATAGGGAGGGGTGCAGGGGCTGGAGGAGGTTACAGAGATAGGGAGGGGTGTAGGGGCTGGAGGAGGTTACAGAGATAGGGAGGGGTGTAGGGGCTGGAGGAGGCTACAGAGATAGGGAAGGGTGTAGGGGCTGGAGGAGGTTACAGAGATAGGGAGGGGTGTAGGGGCTGGAGGGGATTACAGAGATAGGTATAGGTGTCGGGGCAGGAGGAGGTTACAGAGATAGGGAGGGGTGCAGGGGCAGGAGGAGGTTACAGAGATAGGGAGGGGTGTGGGGGTTGGAGGAGGTTACAGAGATTGGGAGGGGTGTAGGGGCTGGAGGAGGTTACAGAGATAGGGAGGGGTGTAGGGACTGGAGGAGGTTACAGAGATAGGGAGGGTGTCGGGGCTGGAGGAGGTTACAGAGATAGGGAGGGGTATAGGGCCTGGAGGAGGTTACAGAGATAGGGAGGGGTGTAGGGGCTGGAGGGGGTTACAGAGATAAGGAGGGGTGTAGGGGCTGGAGGAGGTTACAGAGATAGGGAGGGGTGTCGGGGCTGGAGGAGGTTACAGAGATAGGAAGCGGTATAGGGCCTGGAGGAGGTAACAGAAATAGGGAGGGGTGTAGGGGCTGGAGAGGGTTACAGAGATAGGGAGGGGTGTAGGGGCTGGAGGAGGTTACAGAGATAGGGAGGGGTGTAGGGGCTCGAGGAAGTTACAGAGATAGGGAGAGGTATATGGCCTGGAAGAGGTTACAGAGATAGGGAGGAGTGTAGGGGCTGGAGGAGGTTACAGAGATAGGGAGGGGTGCAAGGGCTGGAGGAGGTTGCAGAGATAGGGAGGGGTGCAGGGGCTGGAGGAGGTTACAGAGATAGGGAAGGGTGTAGGGGCTGGAGGAGGTTACAGAGATAGGGAGGGGTGTAGGGGCTGGAGGGGGTTACAGAGATACGTAGAGGTGTCGGGGCTGGAGGAGGTTACAGAGATAGGGAGGGGTGCAGGGGCAGGAGGAGGTTACAGAGATAGGGAGGGGTGCAGGGACTGGAGGAGGTTACAGAGATAGGGAGGGGTGTGGGTGTTGGAGGAGGTTACAGTGATAGGGAGGGGTGTAGGGGCTGTGTGTGTGTGAGCAAGTGTGTGTGTGAGAGTGAGATTGTGTGAGAGAGAGTGTGTGAGTGAGAGAGAGAGTGTGAGTGTGAGAGCTTTCATTCCCTCCTCCCCAGCCTAATCCAGGTACGATCAGACGACTTGTCACGCCCAGTCCCTCCCTGTATCTGTGTGTCAAAGGTTGCTTCAGAGGGAAATAAAGGCAGGGTGTGAAGCGATGACGGGGTCAGCTCCAGTAATGTCAGCAATCGGCCTCTCCCCGCCCTCTCTCCCCGCACAGTAAGGACAGCAGCCCGGGACAGGAGCCCTCGAGGTGGGACTCGGAGACTGAGGAGGAGGAGGCGGGGAACTCGAGCAGCTTCAGGGCCAGGGGCCAGGATGCTGACGGACGTGTGGAGAGGAGGAGCAGTCTCGGTTCTGCTCGCCTGCGCTGGACTGCTGCGAGGTACGTGATACCCTGCTCTCTGGTCGTTTGTCACTTAATCACCCGTCAAACCAAGACAGGGCTCTGTCGCTCCCCGATCATTACGCATGGTTCGAAATACGTGATTACAGAGAGAGAGAGAGAGAGAGAGAATGAAGAGACGGAGAACAGGGAAGGCTGTCTTCCCTTGACGTTTACAACGTACGGATTTAATTTGTTTTTGCGGGTTTCCGGGAGTGATACGCCCTGGTGACCAAGGCTGTTTTGCTCTTGCGTCATACCTGACTCCCAAGCAGAGCTGCTCAAATGTCATTTTCCAAATCACATCGAATGTGCAGCTCAGCACCACGCCATTCGGCCCATCATCCCGGGGTTTATGCTCCACACCAGCCCCCTCCCTCCCCTCTCCATCTCACCCCATCACCCCATCCTTCTATTCCTTTCTCCCTCATGTGTTTCTCCAGCTTCCCCCACACAACCCCCGCCCTGTAAATGTATCTCTGCTATTCGCCTCGACCCCTCCCTGTGGCAGCGAGTTCCACATTCTCACCGCTCTCTGGGTAAAGAAGTTTCTCCTGAATTACCCGTCTCTATATTATGTTGACGCATCCGCAGCACAACTCAAACCGCCTATTTCCCACCTCGGTAACATCGCCCGTCTCCGCAACCCCCCTGCCTCAGCTCTTCCACTGCTGAAGCCCTCGTTCCCTGCCTCTCTCCCCTCCAGACTTGACCATTCCAACACACTCCTGGCCGGCCTCCCACGTTCCACCCGATGGAAACTAGAGGTGATCCCAAACTCAGCTGCCCCCGTGTCCTAACTCGCACCGAGTCCCACTCACCCATCACCCGCTGTGCTCACTGCCCCCGTGTCCTAACTCGCACCGAGTCCCACTCACCCATCACCCCCTGTGCTCGCTGCCCCGTGTCCTAACTCGCACCGAGTCCCACTCACCCATCACCCCCTGTGCTCGCTGACCTACATTGGCTCCCGGTTAAGCAATGCCTTGATTTCAAAATTATCATCCTTGTGTTCAAATCCCTCCATGGCCCTCGTTCCTCCCAATCTCTGTAACCTCCTCCAGCCCCTACACCCCTCCCTATCTCTGTAACCCTCTCCAGCCCCTACACCCCTCCCTATCTCTGTAACCCTCTCCAGCCCCTACACACCTCCCGATCTCTGTAACCTCCTCCAGCCCCTACACCCCTCCCTATCTCTGTAACCCTCTCCAGTCCCTACACACCTCCCTATCTCTGTAACCCCCTCCAGCCTCTACATCCATCCCTAGCTCTGTAACCCCCTCCATCCCCTACAACCCTCCCTATCTCTGTAACCCCCTCCAGCCTCAACATCCCTCCCTAGCTCTGTAACCCCCTCCAGCCCCTACACCCCTCCCTATCTCTGTAACCTCCTCCGGCACCCACACCCCTCCCTATCTCTGTAACTTCCTGCAGCCCCTATACACCTCGCTATCTCTGTAAACTTCTCCAGCCCCTACACCCCTCCCTATCTCTGTAACCCCCTCCAGCCCCTACACCCCTCCCTATCTCTGTAACCTCCTCCAACACCCACACCCCTTCCCATCTCTGTAACTTCCTGCAGCCCCTATACACCTCGCTATCTCTGTAAACTTCTCCAGCCCTTACACCCCTCCCTATCTCTGTAACCCCCTCCAGCCTCTACACCCCTCCCTATCTCTGTAACCTCCTCCAGCCCCTACACCCCTCCCTATCTCTGTAACCTCCTCCAGCCCCTACACCCCTCCCTATCTCTGTAACTTCCTCCAGCCCCTACATCCCTCCCTATATCTGTCACCACCTGCAGCCCCTACACCCCTCCCTATCTCTGTAACCTCCTCCAGCCCCTACACCCCTCCCTATCTCTGTAACTTCCTCCAGCCCCTACACCCCTCCCTATATCTGTCACCACCTGCAGCCCCTACACCCCTCCCTATCTCTGTAACCTCCTCCAGCCCCTACACCCCTCCCTATCTCTGTAACTTCCTCCAGCCCCTACATCCCTCCCTATCTCTGTAACCCCCTCCAGCCCTCCCTATCTCTGTAACCTCCTCCAGCCCCTACACCCCTCCCTATCTCTGTAACCTCCTCCAGCCCCTACACCCCTCCCTATCTCTGTAACCTCCTCCAGCCCCTACACCCCTCCCTATCTCTGTAACTTCCTCCAGCCCCTACATCCCTCCCTATCTCTGTAACCCCCTCCAGCCCCTACACCCCTCCCTATCTCTGTAACCTCCTCCAGCCCCTACACCCCTCCCTATCTCTGTAACCCCCTCCAGCCCCTACACCCTTCCCTATCTCTGTAACCTCCTGCAGCCCCTGCACCCCTCCCTATCTCTGTAACCCTCTCCTGCCCCTACACCCCTCCCTATCTCTGTAACTTCCTCCAGCCCCTACATCCCTCCCTATCTCTGTAACCCCCTCCAGCCCTCCCTATCTCTGTAACCTCCTCCAGCCCCTACACCCCTCCCTATCTCTGTAACCCCCTCCAGCCCTCCCTATCTCTGTAACCCCCTCCAGCCCCCCCTATCTCTGTAACCTCCTCCAGCCCCTACACCCCTCCCTATCTCTGTAATCTCCTCCAGCCCCTACACCCCTCCCTATCTCTGTAACCTCCTCCAGCCCCTACACCCCTCCCTATCTCTGTAACCTCCTCCAGCCCCTACACCCCTCCCTATCTCTGTAACCTCCTCCAGCCCCTACACCCCTCCCTATCTCTGTAACCCCCTCCAGCCCCCCCTATCTCTGTAACCTCCTCCAGCCCCTACACCCCTCCCTATCTCTGTAATCTCCTCCTGCCCCTACACCCCTCCCTATCTCTGTAACTTCCTCCAGCCCCTACATCCCTCCCTATCTCTGTAACCCCCTCCAGCCCTCCCTATCTCTGTAACCTCCTCCAGCCCCTACACCCCTCCCTATCTCTGTAATCTCCTCCTGCCCCTACACCCCTCCCTATCTCTGTAACTTCCTCCAGCCCCTACATCCCTCCCTATCTCTGTAACCCCCTCCAGCCCCTACACCCCTCCCTATCTCTGTAACCTCCTCCAGCCCCTACACCCCTCCCTATCTCTGTAACCCCCTCCAGCCCCTGAACCCCTCCCTATCTCTGTAACCTCCTCCAGCCCCTACACCCCTCCCTATCTCTGTAACTTCCTCCAGCCCCTACACCCCTCCCTATATCTGTCACCACCTGCAGCCCCTACACCCCTCCCTATCTCTGTAACCTCCTCCAGCCCCTACACCCCTCCCTATCTCTGTAACTTCCTCCAGCCCCTACATCCCTCCCTATCTCTGTAACCCCCTCCAGCCCTCCCTATCTCTGTAACCTCCTCCAGCCCCTACACCCCTCCCTATCTCTGTAACCTCCTCCAGCCCCTACACCCCTCCCTATCTCTGTAACCTCCTCCAGCCCCTACACCCCTCCCTATCTCTGTAACTTCCTCCAGCCCCTACATCCCTCCCTATCTCTGTAACCCCCTCCAGCCCCTACACCCCTCCCTATCTCTGTAACCTCCTCCAGCCCCTACACCCCTCCCTATCTCTGTAACCCCCTCCAGCCCCTACACCCTTCCCTATCTCTGTAACCTCCTGCAGCCCCTGCACCCCTCCCTATCACTGTAACCCTCTCCTGCCCCTACACCCCTCCCTATCTCTGTAACTTCCTCCAGCCCCTACATCCCTCCCTATCTCTGTAACCCCCTCCAGCCCTCCCTATCTCTGTAACCTCCTCCAGCCCCTACACCCCTCCCTATCTCTGTAACCTCCTCCAGCCCCTACACCCCTCCCTATCTCTGTAACCTCCTCCAGCCCCTACACCCCTCCCTATCTCTGTAACCTCCTCCAGCCCCTACACCCCTCCCTATCTCTGTAACCCCCTCCAGCCCCCCCTATCTCTGTAACCTCCTCCAGCCCCTACACCCCTCCCTATCTCTGTAATCTCCTCCTGCCCCTACACCCCTCCCTATCTCTGTAACTTCCTCCAGCCCCTACATCCCTCCCTATCTCTGTAACCCCCTCCAGCCCTCCCTATCTCTGTAACCTCCTCCAGCCCCTACACCCCTCCCTATCTCTGTAACCTCCTCCAGCCCCTACACCCCTCCCTATCTCTGTAACCCCCTCCAGCCCCCCCTATCTCTGTAACCTCCTCCAGCCCCTACACCCCTCCCTATCTCTGTAACCTCCTCTAGCCCCTACACCCCTCCCTATCTCTGTAACTTCCTCCAGCCCCTATACACCTCGCTATCTCTGTACACCCCTCCCTATATCTGTAACCTCCTCCAGCCCCTACACCCCTCCCTATCTCTAACCTCCTCCAGCCCCTACACCCCTCCCTATCTCTGTCATCTCCAGCACCACAAACCCCCCGCTCCCCACCCCGAGATCATTGGTTCATTGAATATATTGAAGGCCGAGATAGACAGATTTTTGAGCGATCAGGGAGTGAAGGGTTATGGGGAGCGGACGGGGAAGTGGAGTTGAGGCCAAGATCAGATCAACCATGATTTTACTGCATGGCGGAGCAGGCTCGAGGGGCCGAATGGCCAACTCCTGCCCCTATTTCTTATGAGATGTCTGCGCTCCTCTAATTCTACCCTCCTGACCATCCCGGATTATAATCGCTCTACCATCGGTGGCCGTGCCTTGTGTTGCCTGGGCCCCAAGCTCTGGAACTCCCTCCCTAAACCTCTCCGCCTCTCCAAACCTCTCTCTCCTCCTTCAAGACACTCCTTAAAACCTCCCTATTTGACCCAGCTTTTGGTCACCTGAGCAAATTTCTCCTTCTGTGGCTCGGGGTCAAATATTTTAGCCTCATAACACTCCTGAGGAGCACCTTGGGACATTTCACTACGTTAAAGGCGCTAGATAAATTCAAGATAATGTTGTTGATGGCCTCAGATCAGAAAGACAGACTTGTATTTATATAGCGCCTGTCACCTCCGGACGTCCCAAAGCACCTCTCAGCCAATGAGGAACTTATTTTGGAGTGCGCTCACTGTTGTAATGTGGGAAACGTCAATTTGCGCACAGCAAGCTCCCACACACAGCCATGTGATAATGACCCGGATTATCAGTTCTTTAGTCATGTTGGTTGAGGGATAAATATTGGCCCCAGGACAGCGGGGAGAACTCCCCCTGCTCTTCTTCGCAATACTGGCCGTGGGATCTTTTACATCCACCTGAGAGGGCAGACGGGGCCTCGGTTTAATGTCTCATCCGAATTCACCAAAATACATGACCTGGGCCGTTATCACATTGCTGTTTGTGGGAGCTTGCTGTGCGCAAATTGGCTGCTGCGTTTCCCACATTACAACAACAACAACCTGTATTTATATAGCATCTGTAACGTAGTGAAACATCCCAAGGTGCTCCTCAGGAGTGTTATCAGTCAAAACATTTGACATCGAGCTGAATAAGGGGAAATTAGCGCAGGTGACCAAAAGCTGGGTCAAAGAGCGAGGTTTTAAGGAGCATCCTGAAGGAGGGGAGAGAGAGGTCGAGAAGCGGAGAAGGTGGGAGTTCCAGAGCTTGGGGCCCAGGCAACAGAAGGCACGGCCACAGATGGTGGAGTGATTATAATCAGGGATGTTCAGGAGGGCAGAATTAGAGGAGCGCAAACATCTCGGGGGGTTGTGGGGCTGGAGAAGGTTACAGAGATAGGGAGGGGTGTAGTGGCTGGAGGCGGTTACAGAGATAGGGAGGGGTGTCGGGACTGGAGGAGGTTACAGAGATAGGGAGAGGTGTAGGGGCTGGAGGAGGTTACAGAGATAGGGAGGAGTGTAGGGGCTGGAGGGGGTTACAGAGATAGGGAGAGGTGTAGGGGCTGGAGGAGGTTACAGAGATAGGGAGGGGTGTAGGGGCTGTAGGAGGTTACAGAGATAGGGAAGGGTGTAGGGGCTGGAGGGGGTTACAGAGATAGGGAGGGGTGTAGGGGCTGGAGGAGGTTTACAGAGATAGGGAGGGGTGTAGAGGCTGGAGGAGGTTTACAGAGATAGGGAGGGGTGTAGGGGCTGGAGGAGGTTACAGAGATAGGGAGGAGTGTAGGGGCTGGAGGGGGTTACAGAGATAGGGAGGGGTGTAGGGGCTGGAGGAGGTTACAGAGATAGGGAGGGGTGTAGGGGCTGGAGGAGGTTACAGAGATAGGGAAGGGTGTAGGGGCTGGAGGGGGTTACAGAGATAGGGAGGGGTGTAGGGGCTGGAGGAGGTTTACAGAGATCGGGAGGGGTGTAGAGGCTGGAGGAGGTTTACAGAGATAGGGAGGGGTGTAGGGGCTGGAGGAGGTTACAGAGATAGGGAGGGGTGTAGGGGCTGGAGGAGGTTACAGAGATAGGGAGGGGTTGTGGGGCTGGAGGAGGTTACAGAGATAGGGAGGAGTGTAGGGGCTGGAGGGGGTTACAGAGATAGGGAGGGGTGTAGGGGCTGGAGGAGGTTTACAGAGATAGGGAGACGCGAGGGACTTGTAAGCTCGGATGAGAATTTCGAAATTGAGGAATTGCTTAACCGGGAGTCAATGTAGGCCAGCGAGAACAGGGGATGATGGGTGAGTGGGACTGGGTGTGAGTTAGGACACGGGGCAGTGAGCACAGGGGGTGATGGGTGAGCGGGACTCGGTGTGAGTTAGGACACGGGGGCAGCGAGAACAGGGGGTGATGGGTGAGCGGGACTCGGTGCAAGTTAGGACACGGGGCAGTGAGCACAGGGGGTGATGGGTGAGCGGGACTCGGTGCGAGTTAGGACACAGGGAGCAGCCGAGTTTTGGATCACCTCTAGTTTACGTCGGGTAGAATGTGGGAGGCCGGCCAGGAGTGCGTTGGAATAGTCAAATGTGGAGGTAACGGAGGCAGGGATGAGGGTTTCAGCAGCGGATGAGCTGAGGCAGGGGGCGGAGACAGGCGATGTTACGGAGGGGGAAACAGGTGGGTTTAGTTACGCTGCGGATCTGTGGCCGGAAGCTCATTTCAGGGTCAGATACATGACGGCGAGATTGTGAACAGTCTGGATCAGCCTCGGACAGGAGTCGGAGAGAGGGATGGAGTCGGGGGCCGGGGAACGGAGTTTTTGGCGGGGGAGGTGACCGAGAACAATGGCTTCGGTCTTCCCGATATTGCATTGGAGGAAATTCCTGCTTGTCCAGATCTGGGGTCATTATCACATCGCTGTCTGTGGGAGCTTGCTGTGCGTGAATTGGCTGCTGCGTTTCCCACATTGTAACAGTGAGCACACTTCGAAAGAATGCTTCATTGGGGATGTGAGGCGCTTTGGGATGTCATGAGGTGGTGCAAGGAGCTTAAGTTATTCTGGCATTGAGTCACTGAAGGAGGAAGCATTTAAAAAAATAAACCTGTCGGGTTTCAGTGTCGTCAAGTCATGACCCCTTTACTCAAGACAAATCAAGTCGCTGGAGAAATATCACCAACGATGTCTCCGCGAGATCCTGCAAATCCCCTGGGAGGACAGACGCACCAACGTTAGCGTCCTCGACCAGGCCCAACATCCCCAGCATCGAAGCACTGACCACACTCGACCAGCTCCGCTGGGCAGGGCCACATTGTCCGCATGTCCCCCAGACACGAGACTCCCCAAAGCGAGCGCTCCACTCGGAACTCCTTCACGGCAAGCGAGCCCCAGGTGGGCAGAGGAAACGTTACAGGGGACCACCCTCAAAGCCTCCCTGATAAAGTGCAACATCCCCACTGACACCTGGGAGTCCCTGGGCCCAAAGACCAGTCCGCCCTAAGTGGAGGGAGTGCATCCGGGAGGGCGCTGAGCACCTCGAGTCTCGTCGCCGAGAGCGTGCAGAAACCAAGCGCAGGCAGCGGAAGGAGCGTGCGGCAAACCTGTCCCACCCTCCCCTTCCCTCAACGTCTGTCTGTCCCACCCTCCCCTTCCCTCAACGTCTATCTGTCACACCCTCCCCTTCCCTCAACGTCTATCTGTCCCACCCTCCCCTTCCCTCAACGTCTATCTGTCCCACCCTCCCCTTCCCTCAACGTCTATCTGTCCCACCCTCCCCTTCCCTCAACGTCTGTCTGTCCCACCCTCCCCTTCCCTCAACGTCTATCTGTCCCACCCTCCCCTTCCCTCAACGTCTATCTGTCCCACCCTCCCCTTCCCTCAACGTCTGTCTGTCCCACCTGTGACAGGGACTGTGGTTCTCGTATTGGACTGTTCAACCACCTAAGGACTCATTTGAGGAGTGGAAGCAAGTCTTCCTCGATTCCAAGGGACGGCCTATGATGATATGATGGATCTCTGGCCCCGCCTCAGTCTATAACCCCAGGGGCTGGGGAGAAGGGGTGTCGGGCCACAACACCGCAGGAATTTGTGGCATGCAAGCATCAAATTCCAGGCACCAATTTGCCTTTAAGGGAGAGCAGAAACAATATCACGTTTACACAGCGCCTTTTCAGAATGGCAGGCAGTGACTAGTGGGGTACCACAAGGTTCTGTGCTGGGGCCCCAGCTGTTTACATTGTACATTAATGATTTAGACGAGGGGATTAAATGTAGTATCTCCAAATTTGCGGATGACACTAAGGTGGCAGTGTGAGCTACAAGGAGGATTCTACGAGGCTGCAGAGCGACTTGGACAGGTTAGGTGAGTGGGCAAATGCATGGCAGATGAAGTATAATGTGGATAAATGTGAGGTTATCCACTTTGGTGGTAAAAACAGACTATTATCTGAATGGTGACAGATTAGGAAAAGGGGAGGTGCAACGAGACCTGGGTGTCATGGTACATCAGTCATTGAAGGTTGGCATGCAGGTACAGCAGGCGGTTAAGAAAGCAAATGGCATGTTGGCCTTCATAGCGAGGGGATTTGAGTACAGGGGCAGGGAGGTGTACAGGGCCTTGGTGAGGCCACACCTGGAGTATTGTGTCCTGAGGAAGGACATTTTGCTATTGAGGGAGTGCAGCAAAGGTTCACCAGACTGATTCCCGGGATGGCGGGACTGACCTATCAAGAAAGACTGGATCAACTGGGCTTGTATTCACTGGAGTTCAGAAGAATGAGAGGGGACCTCATAGAAACATTTAAAATTCTGACGGGGTTAGACAGGTTAAATGCAGGAAGAATGTTCCCAATGGTGGGGAAGTCCAGAACCAGGGAACACAGTCTAAGGATAAGGGGTAAGCCATTTAGAACTGAGATGAGGAGAAACTTCTTCACCCAGAGAGTGGTGAACCTGTGGAATTCTCTGCCACAGAAAGTTGTTGAGGCCAATTCACTAAATATATTCAAAAAGGAGTTAGATGAAGTCCTTACTACTCGGGGGATCAAGGGGTATGGAGAGAAAGCAGGAATTGGGTACTGAAGTTGCATGTTCAGCCATGAACTCATTGAATGGTGGTGCAGGCTAGAAGGGCCGAATGGCCTACTTCTGCACCTATTTTCTATGTTTCTATGTTTCTATGTTTGTCGAAGACAAACCTCCCAGGGCGCTCCACAGGAGCCTAAATCCGACAACATTTATCACCGAGCCACACGAGGAGAGTTCAGGACAGGCGACCAAAATCTGGGTCAATGCGTTCGGTTTTAAGCAGGAGGAAAGCAAGACTTGCATTTATATAGCACCTTTCACGACCACCGGACGTCCCAAAGCCTCACAGCCAATTCAGTATTTTTTGAACTGTGGTCACTGTTGTATTGTGGGAAACGCGGCAGCCAATTTGCGCACAGCAAGCTCCCACACACAGCGATGTGATAATGACCCGGATCATCTGTTTTTGTTATGTTGGTTGAGGGATAAATATTGGCCCCAGGACACCGGGGAGAACTCCCCCTGCTCTTCTTCCAAATAGTGGCCGTGGGAACTTTTACGTCCGCCTGAGAGGGCAGACGGGGCCTCGGTTTTAAGTTTCATCCGAAAGCCGGCCCTTCCGACAGTGCAGCACTCCCTCAGTACTGACCCTCTGACAGTGCGGCGCTCCCTCAGTACTGCCCCTCCGACAGTGCGGCGCTCCCTCAGTACTGTCCCTCCGACAGTGCGGCGATCCCTCAGTTACAGCCCCTCCGACAGTGCGGCACTCCCTCAGTACTGCCCCTCCGACAGTGTAGCGCTCCCTCAGTACCGCCCCTCCAACAGTGCGGCACTCCCTCAGTACTGCCCCTCCGACAGTGCGGCGCTCCCTCAGTACTGCCCCTCCGATAGTGCGGCACTCCCTCAGTACTGCCCCTCCGACAGTGTAGCGCTCCCTCAGTACCGCCCCTCCAACAGTGCAGCACTCCCTCAGTACTTCCCCTCCGACAGTGCGGCACTTCCTCAGTAATGCCCCTCCGACAGTGCGGCACTCCCTCAGTACTGCCCCTCCGACAGTGCGGCACTCCCTTTGTACTTCCCCTCCGACAGTGCGGCACTCCCTTTGTACTTCCCCTCCTACAGTGCGGCACTCCCTCAGTACTTCCCCTCCTACAGTGCGGCGCTCCCTCAGTACTGCCCCTCCGACAATGCGGCGCTCCCTCAGCACTGCCCCTCCGACAGCGCAGTGCGGCGCTCCCTCAGTACTGACACTGGGGGCGGGGAGTGTCGGGCCTGGATTACGGGGCTCGAGTCTCTGCAGTGGCTGGCGGGGGGAGCGGGGCAGGTCTCATACCCACGGCGTTCTGACTCGGAGGCTCGCGAGAGAGGAAGCTGAACCCAGTGAGCCAGGGAACGATTTGTCTGATGAGAAGCAGCGCGGGCTTGGGGCGCTCTTTCACCTTTAACCTTTCGACCCCAGCTCTGACCGAGGGGCTGGAGGTCCAGGTCACCAGCCCGAAGAACGCTGTCGTGGGAGGGCAGGCCAACCTGTCTGTGGAGTTCACCAGCTCGACCGATCCCCTGGTGAACTGGGCCAGAGGGGGCGTGATCTTTGCGCGTTGGACTGTGGGGCAGACGGATAAAGCGGCGGTGTCCAGCGACCTTGAGGCCAGGGTTCACGTCAACACCAGCGAGGCCTCCATCGTCATTCTCCGCACCACCCTGGCCGATGCCATGACGTACAGTGTGCTGTTAACCGCTTTGGGCGAGCCGGCAATCAACAAGTCCATCTTGCTGAGAGTGTACGGTGAGTGATGCTTCGTCAAACAAAGCCAGCCTTGCTTATTCAGTGTGGATAAGGGGGAACCAGTAGATGTGGTGTATTGGGACTTCCAGAAGGCATTTGACAAGGTGCCACATAAACGGTTACTGTACAAGATAAAAGTTCACGGGGGTTGGGGCTAATATATTAGCCTGGATAGAGGATTGGCTAACCAGCGGAAAACAGTCGGGATAAATGGTTCATCCTCGGGTTGGCAACCAGTAACTAGTGGGGTGCCGCAGGGATCAGTGCTGGGACCCCAACTATTTACAATCTATATTAACCACTTGGAAGAAGGGACTGAGTGTAACGTAGCCAAGTTTGCTGATGATACAAAGATGGGAGGAAAAGCAATTTTGTGAAGAGGACACAAAAAATCTGCAAAAGGACACAGACAGGCTAAGTGAGTGGGCAAAAATTTGGCCGATGGAGTATAATGTTGGAAAGTGTGAGGTCATGCAGTTTGGCAGAAAAAAAATCAAAGAGCAAGTTATTATTTAAATGGAGAAAGATTGCAAAGTGCCGCAGTACAGCGGGACCTGGGGGTACTTGTACATGAAACACAAAAGGATAGTATGCAGGTGCAGCAAGTGATCAGGAAGGCCAGTGGTATCTTGGCCTTTATTGCAAAGGGGATGGAGTATAAAAGCAGGGAAGTCTTGCTACAGTTATACAGGGTATTGGTGAGGCCACACCTGGAGTACTGCGTGCAGTTTTGGTTTCCATATTTGCGAAAGGATATACTTGCTTTGGAGGCAGTTCAGAGAAGGCTCACTCGGTTGATTCCGGGGATGAGGGGGTTGACTTATGAGGAAAGGTTGAGGAGGTTGGGCCTCTACTCATTGGAATTCAGAAGAATGAGAGGTGATCTTATCGAAACGTATAAGATTATGAGGGGGCTCGACAAGGTGGATGCAGAGAGGGTGTTTCCACTGATGGGGGAGACTAGAACTAGGGGGCATGGCCTTAGAATAAGGGGCCGCCCATTTAAAACTGAGATGAGGAGGAATTTCTTCTCTCAGAGGGTTGTAACTCTGTGCAATTTGCTGCCTCAGAGAGCTGTGGAAGCCGGGACATTGAATAAATTTAAGACGGAGATAGAGTTTCTTAACCGATAAGGGGGCAGGCAGGGAAGTGGAGCTGAGTCCATGATCAGATCAGCCATGATCGTATTAAATGGCGGAGCAGGCTCGAGGGGCCGTATGGCCTACTCCTGTTCCTATTTCTTATGTTCTTATGTCCTTAATCAGGAGAAAGTGTTCCCCGGGGGGCAGGAGGGCGGGTAACCAGAGGGACACAGATTGACGATAATCGGCGATGGAACCAGAGAGGCAGATGGGGAGAATGTTTTTACGCAGCGAGTTGTTGTGATCGGGAACGCGCTGCCTGAAAGCTCGGTCGGAGCAGATTCAACAGTGACTTTCAAACCGGGAATTGGGTAAATATTCGAAGGGGAAAATGTGCCGGGCTATGGGGAAAAGGCAGCGGGGGAGTGGGACTGATTGGGGTCGCTCTGTCACAGAGCCGGCACAGCACGGGCTCGAGGGGCCCAGTGGGATCCTCCTGTGCTGTGTGATTATATGAGATGAGGATGGCCCTGTCTCGGTACAAACTGTTTGCTGCTGAGTGAGCTATTGTTGGGAAGGAATGTGTCCCCGCTGACAGGGCTACCCTGTTCCATTTTTTCATGTGTGCCTGGAAATACCGTGAAGGTGTGTCATCGCAAGTATCGAACATCGCTGTGATAAGAACATAGAAACATCGAAAATAGGTGCAGGAGTAGGCCATTCGGCCCTTCGAGCCTGCACCACCATTCAATATGATCATGGCTGATCATTCACTTCAGTACCCCTTTCTTGCTTTCTCTCCATACCCCTTGATCCCTTTAGCCGTAAAGGCCACATCTAACTCCCTTTTGAATATATCCAACGAACTGGCCTCAACAACACTCTGCAGTAGGGAATTCCACAGGTTCGCAATTCTCTGAGTGAAGAAGTTTCTCCTCATCTCGGTTCCTAAATGGCTTACCCCTTATCCTTAGGCTGTGACCCCTGGTTCTGGACTTCCCCAACATCAGGAACATTCTTCCTGCATCTAACCTGTCCAGTCCCGTCAGAATTTTATATGTTTCTATGAGATCCCCTCTCATTCTTCTAAACTCCAGTGAATATAAGCCTAGTCGATCCAGTCTCTCCTCATATGTCAGTCCCGCCATCCCAGGAATCAGTCTGGTGAACCTTCGCTGCACTCCCTCAATAGCAAGAATGTCCTTCCTCAGATTAGGAGACCAAAACTGTACACAATATTCCAGGTGAGGCCT
Source organism: Pristiophorus japonicus (assembly GCF_044704955.1). NCBI lineage: Eukaryota > Metazoa > Chordata > Chondrichthyes > Pristiophoridae > Pristiophorus > Pristiophorus japonicus. The sequence continues at coordinate 11,569,407 of NC_092007.1, read as the reverse complement.
CACTAAGAAAAACATAAGAAATAGGAGCAGGCGTCGGCCATTCGGCCCCTCGAGCCTGCTCCGCCATTCAATATGATCATGGCTGATCTTCGACCTCAACTATACTTACCCGCCCTGTTATGTTTATGCTTCATGGGTTCTTTGCTTAAGAATTCATCGCAACACGTTGCCATTAAGAACGAATTGGTTTATTAACAAAGCTTTAGCAATCACACTACACTTTATCGCTTCGTCCACTGAGCTCACGACTGCATACCTCATCGTGCATGACCGAGACCCAAGTGACCGGGGTTTTATTGAGCCTTGTGAACATCACGTGACTGGCTAAGCCACTCACAGCTCCACAAAGCTGAGAGCTTGCTCTCATGTACATAGATTACACCCCCGATGCCTATCTACCTCGATTCCCCTGGACTCCGAAAATCTGCCCATCTCAGCCTTGAATATACTCAACGACTAAGCCTCCACAGCCCTCTGGGGCAGAGAATTCCCAAAGATTCACCACCCTCTGAGTGAAGAAATTCCTCCTCATCTCAGTCCTAAATGGCCGACCCCTTATCCTGAGACTGTGTGACCCCTGGTTCTAGACTCCCCAGCCCGGGGGGGAAACACCCTCCCTGCATCTACCCTGTCAATCCCCTGTAAGAATTGTGTCTGTTTCGATGAGATCACCTCTCGTTCTTCTAAACTCTAGAGAGTATCGGCCCAGTCTGCTCAATCTCTCCTCATAGGGCAATCCCCCCCATCCCAGGAATCAGTCTGGTGAACCTTCGCTGCACTCCCTCTACGGCAAGTATATCCTTCCTTAGGTAAGGAGACCAAAACTGTACACAATACTCCAGGTGTGGTCTCACCAGGGCCCTATATAATTGCAATAAGACGTCTGTAGTCTTGTACTCAAATCCTCCTGTAATAAAGGCCAACAGACCATTTGCGTTCTTATTTGTTGGTATGCAGGTCTGTGACGAAAGAGAGCACGTAGATTAAACAGCAATTGCTTAACTGAAACGCCCTGCCTGAAATGGCAATCGAAGTAGATTTAATATTGACTTTCAAGGGCAATTGGATAAATATTTGTTCAAAATTCATTCTCAAGGGCGTCGCTGGCAAGGCCGGCATTTATTGGCCATCCCCAAACGCCCCGTGAGAAGGTGGTGGTGAACCTCCTTCTTGAACCGCTGCAGTCTGTGTGGTGAAGGACCTCCCACAGTGCTGTTAGGGAGGGAGTTCCAGGATTGTGAGCCAGCCACGTTGACGAACGGCCGATATATCTCCAGGTCAACACAAAAGGATCGTATGCAGGTACAGCAAGTGATCAGGAAGGCCAATGGAATGTTGGCCTTTATTGCAAAGGGGATGGAGTATAAAAGCAGGGAAGTCTTGCTACAGCTATACAGGGTATTGGTGTGGCCACACCTGGAGTACTGCGTGCAGTTTTGGTTTCCATATTTACAAAAGGATATACTTTGGAGGCAGTTCAGGGAAGGTTCACACTAGGTTGATTCCAGAGATAAGGGAGTTGACTTATGAGGAAAGGTTGAGGAGGTTGGGCCTCTACTCATTGGAATTCAGAAGAATGAGAGGTGATCTTATCGAAACGTATAAGATTATGAGGGGTCTTGACAAGGTGGATGCAGAGAGGATGTTTCCACTGATGGGGGAGACTAGAACTAGGGGGCATGGTCTTAGAATGAGGGGCCGCCCATTTAAAACTGAGATGAGGAGGAATTTCTTCTCTCTGAGGGTTGTAAATCTGTGGAATTCACTGTCTCAGAGTTCTGTGGAAGCCGGGACATTGAATAAATTTAAGACGGAGATAGAGTTTCTTAACCGATAAGGGGGCGGGCAGGGAAGTGGAGCTGAGTCCATGATCGGATCAGCCATGATCGTATTAAATGGTGGAGCAGGCTCGAGGGGCCGTATGGCCTACTCCTGCTCCTATTTCTGATGTCTTATGCTCTTATGTTTAACCACATTGCTGTGGGTCTGGAGTCTCATATAGGCCAGACCGGGTCAGGACACAGATTTCCTTCCCGACAGGACATTCGTGAACGAGATGGGTTTTTACAACAATCCGGTATTTTTGTGGCCACCATTGCTGACCATGGAATTTTTAATTCCAGATTTATTTAATGAACGGAAATTAAATTCCCCCAGGTGCCGTGGTGGGGTTTGATTTGAACTCATGTTGAGTAGATTGTGCCGATACTCTAGAGTTTAGAAGAATGAGAGGTGATCTTATTCAAACATACAAGATCCTGAGGGGGATTGACAGGGTAGATTCAGGGAGGGTGTTTCCCCCCCGGGCTGGGGAGTCTAGAACCAGGGGTCACACAGTCTCAGGATAAGGGGTCGGCCATTGAGGACTGAGATGAGGAGGAATTTCTTCACTCAGAGGGGGGGTGAATCTTTGGAATTCTTTGCCCCAGAGGGCCGTGGAGGCTCAGTCGTTGAGGCTGAGATCAAGAGTTGCTTGGAGTCTCGGGGAATCGAGGGATCGGGCGGGAAAGTGGAGTTGAGTTCGGAAATCGGCCGTGATCTCATTGAATGGCGGAGCAGGCTCGAGAAGCCGAATGGCCAACTCCTGCTCCTAATTCTTATGTTCCTCTGTCACAGGATCATTAGACCAGGCCTCTGTATTACAAGTCCAGCAACATAAGGACATAAGAATTCGCAACAGGAGTCGGCCATTCGGCCCCTCGAGCCTGTCCCGCCATTCAATGAGATCCACAGCTGATCTTCGCCCGATCCCTCCATTCCCTTAATATCCCAAAATCCACCGATCTCAGCCTTGAATATACTCAACGACCGAGCCTCCACGGCCCTCTGGGGCAGAGAATTCCAAAGATTCACCCCCCCTCCGAGTGAAGAAATTCCTCCTCATCTCAGTCCTCAATGGCCGACCCCTTATCCTGAGACTGTGTGGCCCCCTGGTTCTAGACTCCCCAGCCCCGGGGGGGAAACACCCTCCCTGCATCTACCCTGTCAGACCCTGTAAGAATCTGGTATGTTTCAATGAGATCACCTCTCATTCTTCTAAACTCTAGAGAATATCGGACCAGTCTGCTCAATCTCTCCTCATAGGACAATCCCCCCCATCCCAGGAATCAGTCTGGTGAACCTTCGCTGCACTCCCTCAATGGCAAGTATAATCTTCCTTAGGTAAGGAGACCCGAACTGCATACAATACTCCAGGTGTGGTCTCACCAGGGCCCGATATATCATAGAAACATAGAAATTTACAGGGCAGAAGGAGGCCATTTCGGCCCATCGTGTCCGCGCCGGCCAACAAAGAGCCGCACGGCCCTCGGTCAGCAGCCCTGAAGGTTACATATAAACCTATGAACAATGACGGAAAGGCAAAGGTCACCCAGCCCAACCAGTCTGCCCCACACAACTGCGACATCCCCTTACACCGAAACATTCTCCACTCCACCCCAACCGGAGCCATGTGATCTCCTGGGAGAGGCAAAAACCCGATTAAAAACCCAGGCCAATTTAGGGAGAAAAAAATCTGGGAAAATTCCTCTCCGACCCATCCAGGCGATCGAAACTAGTCCAGGAGATCACCCTGGCCGTATTCGATTCCCTGCAGTACTTACCGTTATATCTGCGTCCAACAAAAGGTCATCCAGTCTAATCCCAATGACCAGCTCTACGTCCGTAACCCTGCAGGTTACTGCACTTCAAGTGCCCATCCAACCATCTCTTAAATGTGGTGAGGGTTTCTGCATCCACCACTCTTCCAGGCAGCGAGTTCCAGACCCCCACAACCCTCTGCGTAAAGAAGCCCCCTTCCCTCTGAACCTTTCACCAACCACCTTAAAACTATGCCCCCTCGTAATAGACACCTCAGCCTCCATAATTGCAGTAAGGTCTCATAAACATGCTCCCATTCCCGTTCCTTGAAAGGGGAACAGTTCCAAGGGCTTTGTGGCCAAGAGTGGGAGTGGGATTAATCGGAAAACCCCACCAAAGAGCCGGCACAGTGGGGGGCGATGGGCCCATCGGCCTCCTCCGGAGAGGTCCGAGTTTCTATGATGATGCGATGTGTGTCTCTCTCTCTCCTCTTCCGACCCCTCAGAGATGATCTCGAACGTTGCAGTGACGGTCCCCGCGGCTGAGGTCAAGGAGCACGACCCCACCGCGACCCTGACCTGCTCCATGACGACGGGGACCTGGGACGTCCTGACCTGGGCCAAAGACGGCACGCCCATCGTCAGCGACACGCACCTGGTGGTGGCCGGCGATGGGTTGACGATCCAGGGCGTAGTGCGAACAGACGCAGGCACGTACTCCTGCTTCGCCAGAAACCCCTTCAGCAACGGAACCGCGAAGAGGCAGCTCATCGTTTACTGTGAGTCTTCGGGGCGGTACTGAGGGAGCTCCGCACTGTGGGAGGGGCAGTACTGAGGGAGCTCCGCACTGTGGGAGGGGCAGTACTGAGGGAGCTCCGCACTGCCGGAGGGGCAGTACTGAGGGAGTGCCGCACTGTCGGAGGGGCAGTACTGAGGGAGCTCCGCACTGTCGGAGGGTCAGTACTGAGGGAGTGCCTCACTGTCGGAGGGGCAGTACTGAGGGAGTGCCGCACTGTCGGAGGGGCAGTACTGAGGGAGTGCCGCTCTGTCGGAGGGGCAGTACTGAGGGAGCGCCGCACTGTGGGAGGGGCAGTACTGAGGGAGCGCCGCACTGTCGGAGGGGCAGTACTGAGGGAGTGCCGTTCTGTCGGAGGGGCAGTACTGAGGGAGCGCCGCACTGTGGGAGGGGCAATACTGAGGGAGCTCCGCACTGTGGGAGGGGCAGTACTGAGGGAGCGCCGCACTGTGGGAGGGGCAGTACTGAGGGAGCGCCGCACTGTGGGAGGGGCAGTACTGAGGGAGCGCCGCACTGTCGGAGGAGCAGTACTGAGGGAGCGCCGCACTGTCGGAGGGGCAGTACTGAGGGAGTGCCGCACTGTCGGAGGGGCAGTACTGAGGGAGCGCTGCACTGTCGGAGGGGCAGTACTGAGGGAGCGCCGCACTGTCGGAGGGGCAGTACTGAGGGAGTGCCGTTCTGTCGGAGGGGCAGTACTGAGGGAGTGCCGTTCTGTCGGAGGGACAGTACTGAGGGAGCGCCGCACTGTCGGAGGGGCGGTACTGAGGGAGTGCCGCATTGCGCTGTCGGTGGGGCAGTACTGAGGAAGCGCTGCACTTTTGGAGGGGCAGTACTGAGGGAGCGCTGCATTGCGCTGTTGGAGTGGCAGTACTGAGGGAGCGCCGCACTGACGGAGGTGCTGTCTTTCGGATGAGACGTTAAACCCGAGGCCCCGTCTGCCCTCTCGGGTGGACATAAAAGATCCCAAGGCACAAATTCCAAGAAGAGCAGGGGGAGTTCTCCCCGGTGTCCTGGAGCCAATATTTATCCCTCCACCAAGATCACTGAAAAAAACAGATGATCTGGGTCATGATCACATCGCTGTTTGTGGGTGCTTGCTTTGCGCAAATTGGCGTTTCCCACATTACAACAGTGTTGACACTTACATATGAGAGAATTAAGAATTAGGAGCAGGAGTCGGCCATTCGGCCCCTCGAGCCTGCTCCGCCCTTTAATACGATGATGGCTGATCCGATCATGGACTCAGCTCCACTTCCCTGCCCGCTCCCCTTATCCCCTTATCAGTTAAGAAACTGTCTACTTCTGTCTTAAATTTATTCAATGTCCCAGCTTCCACAGCTCTCTGAGGCAGCGAATTCCACAGATTTACAACCCTCTGAGAGAAGAAATTTCTCCTCATCTCAGTTTTAAATGGGCGGCCCCTTATTCTGAGACCATGCCCCTTGTTCTAGTCTCCCCCATCAGTGGAAACATCCTCTCTGCATCCACCTTGTCGAGCCCCCTCATAATCTGATACGTTTTGATAAGATCACCTCTCATTCTTCTGAATTCCAATGAGTAGAGGCCCAACCTCCTCAACCTTTCCTCATAAGTCAACCCCCTCATCCCCGGAATCAACCGAGTGAACCTTCTCTGAACTGCCTCCAAAGCAAGTATATCCTTTCGTAAATATGGAGACCAAAACTGCACGCAGTACTCCAGGTGTGGCCTCACCAATACCCTGTATAACTGGAGCAAGACTTCCCTGCTTTTATACTCCATCCCCCTTTGCAATAAAGGCCAAGATACCATTGGCCTTCCTGATCACTTGCTGTACCTGCATACTATCCTTTTGTGTTTCATGCACAAGTAACCCCCAGGTCCCGCTTTACTGCAATCTTTCTCCATTTAAATAATAACTTGCTCTTTGATTTTTTTTTCTCTGCCAAAGTGCATGACCTCACACTTTCCAACATTATACTCCATCTGACAAATTTTTGCCCACTCACTGAGCCTGTCTATGTCCTTTTGCAGATTTTTTGTGTCCTCACACATTGCTTTTCCTCCCATCTTTGTATCGTCAGCAAACTTGGCTACGTTACACTCAGTCCCTTCTTCCAAGTCGATAATATGGATTGTAAATATTTGGGGTCCTAGCACTGGTCCCTGCGGCATCCCACTAGTTACTGGTTACCAACCAGAGAATGAAGCATTTATTCCGACTCTGTGTGTGGGAGCTTGCTGTGCGCTAATTGGCTGCCGCGTTTCCCACATTACAACAGTGAGCGCACTTCAAACACACAGCCGTTCATTGGGTGGCGAGGCGGGTTGGAACGTCTGTGGATGGTGAAGGGTGCGCTGTAGCCTGGCGTGTTTCATTTACCGTGTCTTCACGCACTGCTGCCCTCTCGCTCTCTCTCAACGCGAGCTTTGTCCTTCGATCGCAGACGGCCCCGATATCCCCAGCGTGGCGATCGCCGCGACCTCTGACCCCGACCCGACACGGTACGTCCTGCGGAACGCCAACGTGACGCTGACCTGCAACACCAGCTCCGAGCCGCCCGCCCAGTACCTCTGGAGCCTGGGGGAGAGCGGGGACTCCGGAGTGCCCTCCGACCCCGTGCTGGTCCTCGAGCGCATCCAACTGGACCAGGCCGGTCGCTACAGCTGCATCGTCTCCAACAGTAAGCTGGACGTCAACAAGAGGAAGACGCTCACGGTTACCGTCTACGGTGAGTGTCAATTACCCTCCGTCCCTGCCTCACCAACACTGCCCACTTCCAGCCCAATAACCTCACCCCCGACTCTGCCCCCTGCCTCAGCTCTTCCGCTGCTCAAACTCTCGTCCCTGCATCCGTTACCTCCAGACTTGACCATTCCAACGCACTCCTGGCCGGCCTCCCATGTTCTACCCCACGTAAACTCGAGCTGATCCAAAACTCGGCTGCCCCGTGTCCTAACTCGCACCAAGTCCCGCTCACCCATCACCCTCTGTGCACGCTGCCCCCGTGTCCGAACTCGCACCGAGTCCCGCTCACCCATCACCCACTGTGCTCACTGCCCCGTGTCCGAACTCGCACCGAGTCCCGCTCACCCATCACCCACTGTGCTCACTGCCCCGTGTCCTAACTCACACCGAGTCCCACTCACCCATCACCCCCTGTGCTCACTGCCCCGTGTCCTAACTCACACCGAGTCCCACTCACCCATCACCCCCTGTGCTCACTGCCCCGTGTCCTAACTCGCACCATGTCCCACTCACCCATCACCCCCTGTGCTCACTGCCCCCGTGTCCCAACTCGCACCAAGTCCCACTCACCCATCACCCCTTGTGCTCACTGCCCCCGTGTCCTAACTCGCACCGAGTCCCGCTCACCCATCACCCTCTGTGCACGCTGCCCCCGTGTCCGAACTCGCACCGAGTCCCGCTCACCCATCACCCCCTGTGCTCACTGCCCCGTGTCCTAACTCACACCCAGTCCCACTCACCCATCACCCCCTGTGCTCACTGCCCCGTGTCCTAAATCGCACCGAGTCCCGCTCACCCATCACCCCCTGTGCTCACTGCCCCGTGTCCTAACTCGCACCCAGTCCCACTCACCCATCACCCACTGTGCTCACTGCCCCCGTGTCCTAACTCACACCGAGTCCCACTCACCCATCACCCCCTGTGCTCACTGCCCCGTGTCCTAACTCACACCGAGTCCCGCTCACCCATCACCCCCTGTGCTCACTGCCCCCGTGTCCTAACTCACACCGAGTCCCACTCACCCATCACCCCCTGTGCTCACTGCCCCGTGTCCTAACTCACACCCAGTCCCGCTCACCCATCACCCCCTGTGCTCACTGCCCCGTGTCCTAACTCACACCCAGTCCCGCTCACCCATCACCCCCTGTGCTCACTGACCTACATTGGCTCCCGGTCCGGCAACGCCTCGATTTCAAAATTCTCATCCTTGTTTACAAATCTCTCCATGGCCCTCGCCCCCTCCCTATCTCTGTAACCTCCTCCAGCCCCTACACCCCTCCCTATCTCTGTAACCTCCTCCAGCCCCACAACCCCTCAAGATGTCTGCACGCCTCGAATTCTGCCCTGTTGATCATTCCCCCGATTTCCATCGCTCCACCATCGGTGGCCGAGCCTTCTGTTGCCTGGACCCCAAGCTCTGAAACTCCCTCCCTAAACCTCTCAACCTCTCTCCACCTCTCTTTCTTACTTTAAGTCGCTCCTTAAAACCGACCTCTTTGACCCAGCTTTTGGTCACCTGCCCTAATTTCTACTTGTGCGGCTCGGTGTTAAATGGATTTGTTTTGTGTTGTAACACTCCTGTGAAGCGCCCTGGGACATCGTGCTATGTTGAAGTCGCTATATAAATGTAAGTTGTTCTTGATGTGAGCATCGCGGGCCAAGCCGGCATTTATTGCCCATCCCTAATTGCCCCTTGAGAAGGTCGTGGTGCAATGACTATTTCACCAGACTGATTCCCGGGATGAGAGGGTTGTCCTGTGAGCAGAGATTGAGAAAAATGGGCCCATACTCTCTCTCGAGTTGAGAAGAATGAGAGGTGATCTCATTGAAACATAGCAGATTCTGAGGGGGAGTGACAGGGTAGATGCAGGGAGGGGGTTTCCCCCCGGGCTGGGGAGTCTAGAACCAGGGGTCACACAGTCTCAGGATAAGGGCTCGGCCATTGAGGAGTGGGATCAGGAGGAATTTCTTCACTCAGAGGGTGGTGAATCTTTGGAATTCTCTGCCCCAGAGGGCTGTGGAGGCTCAGTCGTTGAGTATAGTCAAGGCTGAGATCGATAGATTTTTGGAGTCCAGGGCAAGTGAGGGATCGGGCGGGGAAGTGGAGTTGAGGTCGAAGATCAGCCGTGATCTCATTGAATGGCGGAGCAGGCTCGAGGGGCCGAATGGCCGGCTCCTGCTCAAGTTCTTCTGTTCTTCTTGAACCGCTGCAGTCCGTGTGGTGAAGGTGCTCCCACAGTGCTGTTAGGGAGGGAGTTCCGGGATTGTGACCCAGCGACGATGAAGGAACGGCCGATATATTTCCAAGTCGAGGGATGGTGTGTGTGTGACTGGGAGGGGAACGTGGAGGGGGTGGTGTTCCCATGGACCTGCTGCCCTTGTCCTTCTAGGCGGGTAGAGGTGGCGGGTTTGGGAGTTGCTGCCGAAGAAGCCTTGGCGAGTTGCCGCGGTGCATCTTGTAGACGGTGCACACCGCAGCCACGGTGCGCCGGTGGTGGAGGGAGTGAGTGTTGGAGGTGGTGGAGGGAGTGAGTGTTGGAGGTGGTGGAGGGAGTGAGTGTTGGAGGTGGTGGAGGGAGTGAGTGTTGGAGGTGGTGGAGGGAGTGAATGTTGGAGGTGGTGGAGGGAGTGAGTGTTGGAGGTGGTGGAGGGAGTGAGTGTTGGAGGTGGTGGAGGGAGTGAGTGTTGGAGGTGGTGGAGGGAGTGAGTGTTGGAGGTGGTGGAGGGAGTGAGTGTTGGAGGTGGTGGAGGGAGTGAGTGTTGGAGGTGGTGGGGAGCGTGGCCCATCGAGCGGGCGGCTTTGTCCAGGATGGTGTCGAGCTTCTCGAGTGTTGTTGGAGCTGCAACTCATCCAGGCAAGTGGGGAGTGTTACATCATCATCATCATAGGCAGTCCTTCGAAATCGAGGAAGACTTGCTTCCACTCTAAAAGTCAGTTCTTAGGTGGCTGAACAGCCCAATACGAGAGCCACAGTCCCTGTCACAGGTGGGACAGACAGTGGTTGAGGGAAAGGGAGGGTGGGACAGACAGACGTTGAGGGAAGGGGAGGGTGGGACTGGTTTGCCGCACGCTCCTTCCGCTGCCTGCGCTTGGTTTCTGCACGCTCTCGGCGACGAGACTCGAGGTGCTCAGCGCCCTCCCGGATGCACTCCCTCCACTTAGGGCGGACTGGTCTTTGGGCCGGGGACTCCCAGGTGTCGGTGCGGATGTTGCACTTTATATCAGGGAGGCTTTGAGGGTGGTCCCTTGTAACGTTTCCTCTGCCTACCTTTGGCTCACTTGCCCGTGAAGGAGTTCCGAGTAGAGCGCCTGCTTTGGGAGTCTCGTGTCTGGGGACATGCGGACAATGTGGCCCTGCCCAGCGGAGCTGGTCGAGTGTGGTCAGTGCTTCGATGCTGGGGATGTTGGCCTGGTCGAGGACGCGAACGTTGGTGCGTCTGTCCTCCCAGGAGATTTGCGGGATCTTGCGGAGTCCCACTCACCCATCACCCCCTGTGCTCGCTGCCCCCGTGTCCTAACTCACACCGAGTCCCGCTCACCCATCACCCCCTGTGCTCACTGCCCCGTGTCCTAACTCGCACCGAGTCCCGCTCACCCATCACCCCCTGTGCTCACTGCCCCCGTGTCCTAACTCACACCGAGTCCCACTCACCCATCACCCCCTGTGCTCACTGCCCCCGTGTCCTAACTCACACCGAGTCCCACTCACCCATCACCCCCTGTGCTCACTGCCCCGTGTCCTAACTCACACCCAGTCCCGCTCACCCATCACCCCCTGTGCTCACTGACCTACATTGGCTCCCGGTCCGGCAACGCCTCGATTTCAAAATTCTCATCCTTGTTTACAAATCTCTCCATGGCCCTCGCCCCCTCCCTATCTCTGTAACCTCCTCCAGCCCCTACACCCCTCCCTATCTCTGTAACCTCCTCCAGCCCCACAACCCCTCAAGATGTCTGCACGCCTCGAATTCTGCCCTGTTGATCATTCCCCCGATTTCCATCGCTCCACCATCGGTGGCCGAGCCTTCTGTTGCCTGGACCCCAAGCTCTGAAACTCCCTCCCTAAACCTCTCAACCTCTCTCCACCTCTCTTTCTTACTTTAAGTCGCTCCTTAAAACCGACCTCTTTGACCCAGCTTTTGGTCACCTGCCCTAATTTCTACTTGTGCGGCTCGGTGTTAAATGGATTTGTTTTGTGTTGTAACACTCCTGTGAAGCGCCCTGGGACATCGTGCTATGTTGAAGTCGCTATATAAATGTAAGTTGTTCTTGATGTGAGCATCGCGGGCCAAGCCGGCATTTATTGCCCATCCCTAATTGCCCCTTGAGAAGGTCGTGGTGCAATGACTATTTCACCAGACTGATTCCCGGGATGAGAGGGTTGTCCTGTGAGCAGAGATTGAGAAAAATGGGCCCATACTCTCTCTCGAGTTGAGAAGAATGAGAGGTGATCTCATTGAAACATAGCAGATTCTGAGGGGGAGTGACAGGGTAGATGCAGGGAGGGGGTTTCCCCCCGGGCTGGGGAGTCTAGAACCAGGGGTCACACAGTCTCAGGATAAGGGCTCGGCCATTGAGGAGTGGGATCAGGAGGAATTTCTTCACTCAGAGGGTGGTGAATCTTTGGAATTCTCTGCCCCAGAGGGCTGTGGAGGCTCAGTCGTTGAGTATAGTCAAGGCTGAGATCGATAGATTTTTGGAGTCCAGGGCAAGTGAGGGATCGGGCGGGGAAGTGGAGTTGAGGTCGAAGATCAGCCGTGATCTCATTGAATGGCGGAGCAGGCTCGAGGGGCCGAATGGCCGGCTCCTGCTCAAGTTCTTCTGTTCTTCTTGAACCGCTGCAGTCCGTGTGGTGAAGGTGCTCCCACAGTGCTGTTAGGGAGGGAGTTCCGGGATTGTGACCCAGCGACGATGAAGGAACGGCCGATATATTTCCAAGTCGAGGGATGGTGTATGTGTGACTGGGAGGGGAACGTGGAGGGGGGGTGTTCCCATGGACCTGCTGCCCTTGTCCTTCGAGGCGGGTAGAGGTGGCGGGTTTGGGAGGTGCTGCCGAAGAAGCCTTGGCGAGTTGCCGCAGTGTATCTTGTAGACAGTGCACACCGCAGCCACGGTGTGCCGGTGGTGGAGGGAGTGAGTGTTGGAGGTGGGAGGTGGTGGAGGGAGTGAGTGTTGGAGGTGGTGGAGGGAGTGAGTGTTGGAGGTGGTGGAGGGAGTGAGTGTTGGAGGTGGTGGAGGGAGTGAGTGTTGGAGGTGGTGGAGGGAGTGAGTGTTGGAGGTGGTGGGGAGCGTGGCCCATCGAGCGGGCGGCTTTGTCCAGGATGGTGTCGAGCTTCTCGAGTGTTGTTGGAGCTGCAACTCATCCAGGCAAGTGGGGAGTGTTACATCATCATCATCATAGGCAGTCCTTCGAAATCGAGGAAGACTTGCTTCCACTCTAAAAGTCAGTTCTTAGGTGGCTGAACAGCCCAATACGAGAGCCACAGTCCCTGTCACAGGTGGGACAGACAGTGGTTGAGGGAAAGGGAGGGTGGGACAGACAGACGTTGAGGGAAGGGGAGGGACTGGTTTGCCGCACGCTCCTTCCACTGCCTGCGCTTGGTTTCTGCACGCTCTCGGCGACGAGACTCGAGGTGCTCAGCGCCCTCCCGGATGCACTCCCTCCACTTAGGGCGGACTGGTCTTTGGGCCGGGGACTCCCAGGTGTCGGTGCGGATGTTGCACTTTATATCAGGGAGGCTTTGAGGGTGGTCCCTTGTAACGTTTCCTCTGCCTACCTTTGGCTCACTTGCCCGTGAAGGAGTTCCGAGTAGAGCGCCTGCTTTGGGAGTCTCGTGTCTGGGGACATGCGGACAATGTGGCCCTGCCCAGCGGAGCTGGTCGAGTGTGGTCAGTGCTTCGATGCTGGGGATGTTGGCCTGGTCGAGGACGCGAACGTTGGTGCGTCTGTCCTCCCAGGAGATTTGCGGGATCTTGCGGAGACATCGTTGGTGGTATTTCTCCAGCGACTTGAGGTGTCTACTCTACATGGTCCATGTCTCTGAGCCATCACACTCCTGACTTGTGCCTTGTAGATGGTGGAAAGGCTTTGGGGAGTCAGGAGGTGAGACACTCACCGCAGACTACCCAGTGTCTGACCTGCTCCTGGGCATGGTATGTCCTGTGGATGGGAGCAGAAAGTCGCAAAGGGACAATGAGAGATTAAGTGCGTGGGCAAAGCTGTGGCAGCTGCAGTTTAGTGCGACGGCAGTGGGAACTCATGCACTTTGGACTGAAGAAAGATATATACAAGTACTTTCAAAGCTTTCGAGCAGCCAGATTTAAGTCCTAACATCATTAAATGCTGGTGGGCAGACTTATTCCCGGGATGGCAGGACTGACATATGAAGAAAGACTGGATCGACTAGGCTTATATTCACTGGAATTTAGAAGAATGAGAGGGGATCTCATAGAAACATATAAAATTCTGACGGGGACGGGACAGGTTAGATGCGGGAAGAATGTTCCCGATGTTGGGGGAAGTCCAGAACCAGGGGTCACAGTCGAAGGATAAGGGGTAAGCCATTTAGGACCGAGATGAGGAGAAACTTCTTCACTCAGAGAATTGTGAACCTGTGGAATTCTCGACCACAGAGAGTTGTTGAGGCCAGTTCGTTCTATATATTCAAAAGGGAGTTAGATGTGGCGCTTGCAGCTAAACGGATCAAGGGGTATGGAGAGGAAGCAGGAATGGGGTACTGAAGTTGCATGATCAGCCATGATCATATTGAATGGTGGTGCAGGCTCGAAGGGCCGAATGGCCTATTCCTGCACCTATTTTCTATGTTTCTATGAAAAAGCCGGATGGAATGAAGGGTGGCTGGAATACCAGGGACTGTTAGTCATGCTTCAGTTGACCCTGTCAGGAGTAACCACGTTCAGTCCTGCGTGCAGCAGCCCATAGGAAGGATATATTGGCCTCAGGGGGGGGAGCCACGCAGATTCACCAGAATGTTACCCCGAGGCTGAAAGGGTTAAGTCCCGAGGGCAGGTCGCACAGACCGGGCCTGTGTTCCCACGTGTTTAGAAGATTAAGGGGCGATCTGATCGAGGAATTTGAGACGATTAAAGGATTTGATCGGGGAGATCGAGAGAGAAACTGTTCCCTCGGGTGGGGGCAGTCCAGAACAAGGGGACGTCACCCTAATATTCGAGCCAGGCCGTTCAGGGGTGATGTCAGGGAGCACTTCTTCACACAAAGGGCAGCGGGAATCGGGAACTCTCTTCCCCCAAAGAGCTGCCGAGGTTGGGAGTGGGGAAGGGGGCATCAGTTGGAGCTTTCAAGACCGAGATGGATTGATTCCCCGTCTATTATTGGAAGAATATCGGGACTATTGGCAGGGGAATTGTCCAGAGGCCAATATCCGTCCTTCGACCAACACCAAAAAACAGGTGATCTGGGTCATAAGAACATAAGAACATAAAGAACATAAGAATTAGGAACAGGAGTAGGCCATCTAGCCCCTCGAGCCTGCTCCGCCATTCAACAAGATCATGGCTGATCTGGCCGTGGACTCAGCTCCACTTACCCGCCCGCTCCCCATAACCCTTAATTCCCTTATTGGTTAAAAATCTATCTATCTGTGACTTGAATACATTCAATGAGCTAGCCTCAACTGCTTCCTTGGGCAGAGAATTCCACAGATTCACAACCCTCTGGGAGAAGAAATTCCTTCTCAACCCGGTTTAAAATTGGCTCCCCCGTATTTTGAGGCTGTGCCCCCTAGTTCTAGTCTCCCCGACCAGTGGAAACAACCTCTCCGCCTCTATCCTGTCTCTCCCTTTCATTATTTTAAATGTTTCTATAAGATCACCCCCTCATCCTTCTGAACTCCAATGAGTAAAGACCCAGTCTACTCAATCTATCATCATAAGGTAATCTATCATCATCACATCGCTGTGCATGGGAGCTTGCTGTGCGCCAATTGGCTGCCGCGTTTCCCACATTATAACAGTGACCACGCTCCAAAAGTACTTTGTTGGCTGCGAGGCTGTTTCGGGACGTCCGGTGCTGGTGCTGAAAGGCGCTATGAAATGCCAGTCGTTCCTTACTTTTTGCAACCAATGACGGCACATGAATCCTTTGAACCGACTTCTTTTCCTGAACAGACTTGCCTCCCGGAATCCCGACGTGCTCCGTGGCGTCGACCGAGAACAACACCGCCCTGCAGTTCTCCTGCGCGTGGCTGGGAGGCTTCCCCCGCGCTCGGGTGTGGTGGGACGGCCTGTCACGTAACGTTACCACCACCTCGCAACTGGTGCAGATCGAGAACTCGCCGGCCAGCCTCGACGGCAGGAACGTGACCTGCGTAGCCAGCCAAGAGGTGGAGACCAAAAGCTGTGTCGTCACGCCAGGTAGGGTGGGCGGGGTTTACAATATTGCACCTTTGCATCGTGCATTTACCGTGGTCAAACAACCCCAGACACTTCACAGCACCGTGTACCGGACAAAATATGCAGGAAACACAAAAAAGTTATTGTGCAGGTGCAGCAAGTGAACAGGAAGGCAAATGAAATGTTGGTCTCTATTGCAAGGGGGGTGGAGTATAAAAGTAGGGAAGTCCTGCTACAACTGTACAGGGTATTGGTGAGGCCACACCTGGAGTACTGCGTGCAGTTTTGGTGATGGGGAACATGGAGATAGCAGAAACTCTGAAGAAACATGTTGTATCAGTCTTTACAGTAGAGGACACTAACAATATTCCAACAGTGGATAGTCAAGGGGCTATAGTGGGGGAGGAACAAAACACAATCACAATCACTAAGGAGGTGGTATTCAGTAAGATAATGGGACAAAAGGCGGATAAATCCCCTGGACCTGATGGCTTGCATCCTAGGGTCTTAAGAGAAGTAGCGGCAGGGACTGTGGATGCATTGGTTGTAATTTACCAAAATACCCTGGATTCTGGGGAGGTCCCAGCAGATTGGAAAACTGCAAATGTAACGCCCCTATTTAACAAAAAAAAGGAGGCAGACAAAAAGCAGGAAACTATAGACCAGTTAGCCTAACATCTGTGGTTGGGAAAATGTTGGAGTCCATTATTAAAGAAGCAGTAGCAGGACATTTGGAAAAGCAAAATTCGGTCAGGCAGAGTCAGCATAGATTTATGAAGGGGAAGTCATGTTTGACACATTTGTTGGAATTCTTTGAGGATGTAATGAACAGGGTGGATAAAGGGGAACCAGTGGATGTGGTGTATTTGGACTGCCAGAAGGCATTTGACAAGGTGCCACATTCAAGGTTACTGCACAAGATAAAAGTTCACGGGGTTGGGGGTAATATATTAGCATGGATAGAGGATTGGCTAACTAACAGAGAACAGAGAGTCGGGATAAATGGGTCATTCTCGGGTTGGCAATCAGTAACTAGTGGGGTGCCGCAGGGATCAGTGCTGGGACCCCAACTATTTACAATCTATATTAACGACTTGGAAGAAGGGACTGAGTGTAACGTAGTCAAGTTTGCCGACGATACAAAGATGGGAGGAAAAGCAATGTGTGAGGAGGACACAAAAAATCTGTAAAAGTACATAGACAGGCTCAGCGAGTGGGCAGAAGTTTGGCAGATGGAGTATAATGTCGGAAAGTGTGAGGTCATGCACTTTAGCAGAAAAAAAATCAAAGAGCAAGTTATTATTTAAATGGAGACAGATTACAAAGTGCCGCAGTACAGCGGGACCTGGGGGTACTTGTGCATGAAACACAAAAGGTTAGTATGCAGGTACAGCAAGTGATCAGGAAGGCCAATGGTATCTTGGCCTTTATTGCAAAGGGGATGGAGTATAAAAGCAGGGAAGTCTTGCTACGGTTATACAGGGTATTGGTGAGGCCACACCTGGAGTACTGCGTGCAGTTTTGGTTTCCATATTTGCAAAAGGATATACTTTGGAGGCAGTTCAGAGAAGGTTCACTCGGTTGATTCCGGGGATGAGGGGGTTGACTTAAGAGGAAAGATTGAGTAGGTTGGGCCTCTACTCATTGGAATTCAGAAGAATGAGAGGTGATCTTATCGAAACGTATCAGATTATGAGGGGGGGCTCGACAAGGTGGATGCAGAGAGGATGTTTCCACTGATGGGGGAGACTAGAACTAGGGGGCATGGTCTTAGAATAAGGGGCCGCCCATTTAAAACTGAGATGAGGAGAAATTACTTCTCTCAGAGGGTTGTAAATCTGTGGAATTCGCTGCCTCAGAGAGCTGTGGAAGCCGGGACATTGAATAAATTTAAGACAGAGATAGACAGTTTCTTAACCGATAACGGGATAAGGGGGCGGGCAGGGAAGTGGAGCTGAGTCCATGATCGGATCAGCCATGATTGTATTAAATGGCGGAGCAGGCTCGAGGGGCCGAATGGCCGACTCCTGCCCCTATTTCTTATGTTCTTATGGGATGATTTATCGTCAATTCCTGTTTTTGCAGTGTCGCCAATCGTCATCCCATCGCGGCTGGTTGCCACGGACACGCTGGGCGATGCCACGGTGACCCTGAGATGCCAGGTCACGGCGAACCCTTCCCCCGACTGTCGCTGGTACCGGGGGCGGAGCGAGTTGGCCAGCGGGGAGAAATTCGTTATTTCGCGGGACCAGCAGGAAATGCGCATCCGGACCTTTTCCGCGGAGAACAGCACCGGGGATTACAGCTGTTCCTGCCGCAACCCTCTGGGAGACAACACCCAAACACAGCGACTGACCGGTAACCCCAGGCTCGGTGGGGGCTGAACACATTCTCATTTCGGCTCACGTCGAGTGTACAGCCCAGAAACAGGCCATTGGGCCCCATCGCTCCGTGCCGGGGTTTATGTCCCACCGCTCCGTGCCGGGGTTTATGTCCCACCGCTCCATGCCGGGGTTTATGTCCCACCGCTCCGTGCCGGGGTTTATGTCCCACCGCTCCGTGCCGGGGTTTATGTCCCACCGCTCCGTGCCGGGGTTTATGTCCCACCGCTCCGTGCCGGGGTTTATGTTCCACACCAGCCCCCTCCCTCCCCTCTCCATCTCACCCCATCACCATATCCTTCTATTCCTTTCTCCCTCATGTGTTTATCCAGCTTCCCCTTAAATGTATCTCTGCTATTCTCCTCGACCCCTCCCTGTGGGAGCGAGTTCCCACATTCTCACCCCTCTCTGGGTAAAGAAGTTTCTCCTGAATTCCCCATTGGATTTATTAGTGACTGTCGTATATTGATGGCCCCTAGTTCTGGTCTCCCTCCACAAGTGGAAACATCTTCTCTACGTCTACCTTATCGAACCCCTTCATAATCTACACACCTCCATCAGCTCACCCCTCAGCCTTCTCTTCTCCAGAGAAATGAGCCCCAGCCTTTCCTGATAGTTATAACCTCCCAGTTCTGGTTAAATTCTCGCAAACTGTTATTGTACTTTCAACAAGCCTCGATAGCCTTTTGAAATATGGAGACCGGAACTGTGCACAGTGCTCCAAGTGTGGTCTAACCCAGGTATATGGAGACCAGAACTGGGTACAGTGCTCCAAATGTGATCTAACCCAGGTATATGGAGACCAGAACTGTGCACAGTGCTCCAAGTGTGGTCTAACCCAGGTATATGGAGACCAGAACTATACACAGTGCTCCAAGTGTGGTCTAACCCAGGTATATGGAGACCAGAACTGGGTACAGTGCTCCAAATGTGATCTAACCCAGGTATATGGAGACCAGAACTGTGCACAGTGCTCCAAGTGTGGTCTAACCCAGGTATATGGAGACCACAACTATACACAGTGCTCCAAGTGTGGTCTAACCCAGGTATATGGAGACCAGAACTGGGTACAGTGCTCCAAGTGTGGTCTAACCCAGGTATATGGAGACCAGAACTGGGTACAGTGCTCCAAATGTGATCTAACCCAGGTATATGGAGACCAGAACTGTGCACAGTGCTCCAAGTGTGGTCTAACCCAGGTATATGGAGACCAGAACTATACACAGTGCTCCAAGTGTGGTCTAACCCAGGTATATGGAGACCAGAACTGGGTACAGTGCTCCAAGTGTGGTCTAACCCAGGTATATGGAGACCAGAACTGTGCACAATGCTCCAAGTGTGGTCTAACCCAGGTGTTTGGAGACCAGAACTGTACACAGTGCTCCAAGTGTGGTCTAACCCAGGTATATGGAGACCAGAACGGTGCACGGTGCTCCAAGTGTGGTCTAACGCAGGTATATGGAGACCAGAACTGTACACAGTGCTCCAAGTGTGGTCTAACCCAGGTATATGGAGACCAGAATTGTACACGGTGCTCCAAGTGTGGTCTAACCCAAGTATATGGAGACCAGAACTGTACACAGTGCTCCAAGTGTGGTCTAACCCAAGTATATGGAGACCAGAACTGTACACAATGCTCCAAGTGTGGTCTAACCCAAGTATATGGAGACCAGAACTGTACACAGTGCTCCAAGTGTGGTCTAACCCAGGTATATGGAGACCAGAACTGTACACAGTGCTCCAAGTGTGGTCTAACCCAGGTATATGGAGACCAGAACTGTACACAGTGCTCCAACTGTGGTCTAACCCAAGTATATGGAGACCAGAACTGTGCACAGTGCTCCAACATCGCCGTTAGGGAGGGAGTTACAGGATTTTTTCCGCGCGATGATGAAGGAATGCAAGGAGGGAGGGAGAAAGGGAAGGAGAGAAAAAGGCGGAGAGGGAGGGAGGGTGGAGGCAAGGAATGGAGGGTTGGAGGAAAGATGTGGGAGAGGGAGGGATGAGGCTTGGGAGGGGGAGAGGGTGGGTGCTGAGAGAGAGCGTGTAAGGGGAGAAGGAGTGAGAGAAAGGGAGGGAGGGAGGCAGAGAGAGGGAGGGAAGGAATGAATGAATGAGAGACGGGGAGGGAGGGTGTCAGATCGAGAGTAAGAGCGTGAAAGAGCGAGAGGGAGTGATAGAGTGGAAGGAGGGAGAGAGAGAAGGAAAGAGGGAGGGAGAAGGAGCGCGAAAGAGAGAGTGCGGAAGAGAGGGACGGACAGAGGGGAGAGGGTGCTGGAGGAAGATTAAGAGTGAATGCGGGAGGGAGGGAGAGAGAGTGATGGAGGAGGAGGGAGAGAGAGTGATGGAGAGAGAGGGAAAGAGGGAGGGAGAGAGAGTGATGGAGAGAGGGAGGGAGAGTGAGGGAGAGAGAGTGATGGAGAGAGAGGGAAAGAGTGTGATGGAGAGAGAGTGATGGAGAGAGAGGGAAAGAGGGAGGGAGAGCGAGTGATGGAGAGAGAGGGAAAGAGGGAGGGAGAAAGAGTGATGGAGAGAGAGGGAAAGAGGGAGGGAGAGAGAGTGATGGAGAGAGAGGGAAAGAGGGAGGGAGAGCGAGTGATGGAGAGAGAGGGAAAGAGGGAGGGAGAGAGAGTGATGGAGAGAGAGGGAAAGAGGGAGGGAGAGAGAGTGATGGAGAGGGAAGGAGAGAGAGTGATGGAGTGATGGAGAGAGAGTGATGGAGAGAGAGTGATGGAGAGAGAGGGAAAGAGGGAGGGGGAGAGAGCGATGGAGAGAGAGGGAAAGAGGGGGAAGGAGCGAGGGGGAAAGAGAGAGTGATGGAGAGAGAGGGAACGAGGGAGGGAGAGAGAGTGATGGAGAGGGAAGGAGAGAGAGTGATGGAGTGATGGAGAGAGAGTGATGGAGAGAGAGGGAAAGAGAGTGATGGAGAGAGAGGGAAAGAGGGAGGGGGAGAGAGCGATGGAGAGAGAGGGAAAGAGGGGGAAGGAGCGAGGGGGAAAGAGAGAGGGATGGAGAGAGCGAGAGTGGGAAGGAGCGAGAGTGGGAAGGAGCGAGGGAGGGAGGGAGAGAGTGGGAAGGAGAGAGTGGGAAAGAGCGAAGGAGCGAGGGAGGGGGAGAGAGAAGGAGCGAGGGAAGGAGAGAGAGAGAGAGAGAGATGGATGGATGTTCAGATGGTCTGACTGAGTCAGGAGGGGGGGGAAACGAGAGAACGGACGGTGGGGGGTAGGGGGATGAAAACACATTTCCCCCGTGCACTGACACTCCCGCCTCTCCCTCACAGCGCCCTCGGTCTCCGGCGTGGTGGTACGGCGCCTGAACGGGACGGCGGCCATCATCTCGTGGGCCGTTCGTGAGACGGACGTGGTGACTGCCTTCCTGGTGCAGTCCCAAGTGACAACGCAGAGGTCTGCTCCCTCCTCCTCCTCCTCCGCCTCCCCCCGCTCCTCCAGCACCTCCTCCTGGCAGACCCTGAAGGTGGCCGGAATGGATCAGCGCTCCACCACCGTGTCCCAGCTGCGGGGCGATCTGGGATACACCTTCCGGGTGGTCCCTATGACGGGGTCGGAGCGAGGAACACCATCAGACTCCCAGTCCGTCGCCGCCACGGTCAACAGTAAGTGTGAAGCCGCCAGCCTTATTCTGCACTTAGACCGGGCAAACCAAATATGCAGTAACAGTCCAGAGGACAAAATCATGCAATGTATACAAGACAGTTTTCTCGATCAGTATGCTGAGCAACCAACTCGGGAGCAGGCTATTTTAGATCTGGTATTGAGCAATGAGAAAAGGTTAGTTAATAACCTTATAGTAAAGGGGCCTTTAGGGAAGAGTGATCATAATATGATAGAATTTTACATTGAGTTTGAAAGTGAGTTGCCTCGTCAAGGTCGAGGCAGAGAGGATGTTCCCCCCTCGTGGGGGAATCTAGCACTAGGGGGCATAGTTTGAGAATAAGGGGTCGGCAATTTAGAACTGAGATGAGGAGGAATTTCTTCTCGTGAACCTGTGGAATTCTCTGCCCCAGAGAGCTGTGGAGGCTGGGTCATTGAATATATTTAAGGCGGGGATGGACAGATTTCTGAGCGATAAGGGAGTGAAGGGTTATGGGGAGCGGGCGGGGAAGTGGAGCTGAGTCCATGATCGGATCAGCCATGATCGTATTGAATGGCGGAGCAGGCTCGAGGGGCTGAATGGCCGACTCCTGCTCCTATTTTTTATTTTCTTCTGTGATCTACTTAAATCCAAAACATGAGAATTTAGGAGCAGGAGTCGGCCATTGGGCCCCTCGAGCCTGCTCCGCCATTCAATGAGATCGCGGCTGATCTTCGACCTCAACTCCACTTTCCCATCCAATCCTTGATTCCCCTCGACTCTAAAAAAAAAAAAAGAATCTAGCGACCTCAGCCTTGAATATACTCAACGACTGAGCCTCCACAGCCCTTTGGGGCAGAGAATCCCAAAGATTCACCACCCTCCGAGTGAAGAAATTCCTCCTCATCTCAGTCCTCAATGGCCGACCCCTTATCCTGAGACTGTGTGTGACCCCTGGTTCTAGACTCCCCAGCCCGGGGGGAAACACCCTCACTGCATCTACCCTGTCAAATCCCCCTTGTATGTTTCCATGAGATCACCTCTCATTCTTCTAACGAGAGAAACTAGGATCTTCAATCTAAACAAAGCAAACTAGGTAGGTACGAGGGGAGAGTTGGCCAAGGTCGATTGGGAAACTGTATCAAACGGTATGATGGTGGATAAGCAATGGCTAGCATTTAAAGAATTAATACATAATTTACAACAAACATACTTTCCTTTCAGGCACAAAAGCCCCACAGGAAAAGTGGTCCCACGAGAGAAGCTACAGATAGTATTAGATCAAAGGAAGAGGCTTATAATGTTACCAAAAAGAGAGTAGTTAGCCCGAGGATTGGGAGGGTTTTAGAATTCATCAAAGGAGGACCAATAAATTGACAAAGAAAGGGAAAATAGAATATGAGAGTAAACTAGTGAGAGATGTAAAAACAGACGGTAAAAGCTTCCATAGGTATGCAAAAGGAATAGATTAGCAAAAGGAAATGTGGGTCTCTTACAGGCTGAGACAGGAGAAATTATAATGGGGGGGAATAAGGGAATGGCAGTGAAATTAAACAAATAATTTGTGCCTGCCTTCATTGAAGAAGATACGATAAACCTTCCAGAAATAGTAGTGTATCTTTGGTCTAGCGAGAATGAGGAACTGAAATATATATTAGTACCTGTATTAGTAAAAATAATCAAACTGGAGAAATTACTGGGACTCAAAGCCGATAAATCCCCTGGACCTGATGGACTACATCCTAGGGTTTTGAAAGAGGTGGCGATAGAGATAGTGGATGCATTGGTTGTCACCTTCCAAAATTGTATAGATTCTCGAACGGTTCCCGCGGATTGGAAGGTAGCTAATGTGACCCCGTTATTTGAGAAAGGAGGGAGAGAGAAAACGGGGAACTGCAGGCCAGTTAGCCTGACATCAGTCATTGGGAAAATGCTAGAATCTATTACTAAGGACGAGGTAACAGAGCACTTAGAAAATAAAAATAGGATTGGGCGGAGTCAACACGGATTTATGAAAGGGATATCATGCTTCTTATTTTAGTGCTATTTGTTCGTATAACATTATCTCTCCCATATAAAGAAAGAAGACTCCCTCAGTACTGCCCCTCCGACAGTGCGGCGCTCCCTCTGTACTGCCCCTCCGACAGTGCGGCGCTCCCTCAGTACTGCCCCTCCGACAGTGCGGCGCTCCCTCAGTACTGCCCCCTCCGACAGTGCAGTGCGGCGTTCCCTCAGTACTGCCCCTCTGTCAGTGTAGTACGGCGCTCCCTCAGTACTGCCCCCTCCGACAGTGCAGTGCGGCGCTCCCTCTGTACTGCCCCTCCGACAGTGCGGCGTTCCCTCAGTACTGCCCCTCTGTCAGTGCAGTACGGCGCTCCCTCAGTACTGCCCCTCTGACAGTACAGCGCTCCCTCAGCACCGCCCCTCCAACAGCGCAGTACGGCGCTCCCTCAGTACCGCCCCTCCGACAGCGCAGTGTGGCGCTCCCTCAGTACCGCCCCTCCGACAGCGCAGTACGGCGCTCCCTCAGCACTGCACTGGGAGTGTCAGCCTAGAGTTCTGTGCTCACGTCCCCGGAATGGGACTTGAACCCACAACCTTCTGACCCAGAGGCAAGTGTGCGACCCACTGAGACACGGCTGACACCCAACGACAAAGACCATTTCTTTACAAGGATGTGAGGCTCATTAAATGACAGTTCCTGTAGCAGTGTCGAACCTGTATAAAGTCTTGACTTGTAGTTCCTCCGTCGCTGACATCCCTCTGGTTCCTTTGCAGACACCCTGAGTGCCGGAGCCATCGCTGGGATCGTGGTGGGTTGCATGGTAGCGTTGCTCCTGATCGTACTCCTGATCGTCTGTCTGATGGTCAGGAAATGTAAGTCTGTGAGCGCGGGGTGAACGAGAGCGTCTGTCTCGCGCAGTCACCACTAGCCACAACTTGATACACCGCCCAAACCCACTTCACAGGAGCGATTATCAAACAAAATTTAACATCCAGCGCACGCGAGGGGATGTTGGGGACAAGCGACCAAAAGCTGGGTCAAGGAAGTCGGTTTTCAAGGAGTGCCTTAAAAGGAGGAGAGAAAGAGAGAGAGGCGGAGAGGTTGAGGGAGGGAATACCAGAGCTTGGGGCCCAGGCAGCTGAAGGCACGGCCTCCAATGGCGGAGCGATGGAAATCAGGGAGAATGCTGTAACACGCGATCCAACAGTTTATAGAATTGTGGACCAACAATAACTTTATTTATATAGCGCCTTTAACGTAGTGAAACGTCCCAAGCAGCGTCACACAAGATAATGGGCCGCCTCCTGTTCCGATGTAACAAGCTCGATTATTATCGGGTAAAAAATATTTGACACCGAGCTGCATAAGTAGAAATTACCGCAGGTGAGCAAAAGCCTGGTCAAAGAGGTCGGTTTTAAGGAGCGTCTTGAAAGGAGCCCATTCAGCCCCTCGAGCCTGTTACACTGGCACAGGAGGAGACCCATTCAGCCCCTCGAGCCTGTTACACTGGAACAGGAGGAGACCCATTCAGCCCCTCGAGCCTGTTACACTGGAACAGGAGGAGACCCATTCAGCCCCTCGAGCCTGTTACACAGGAACAGGAGGAGACCCATTCAGCCCCTCGAGCCAGTTACACTGGAACAGGAGGAGGCCCATTCAGCCCCTCGAGCCTGTTACACTGGAACAGGAGGAGACCCATTCAGCCCCTCGAGCCTGTTACACTGGAACAGGAGGAGACCCATTCAGCCCCTCGAGCCTGTTACACTGGAACAGGAGGAGGCCCATTCAGCCCCTCGAGCCTGTTACACTGGAACAGGAGGAGGCCCATTCAGCCCCTCGAGCCTGTTACACTGGAACAGGAGGAGACCCATTCAGCCCCTCGAGCCTGTTACACTGGAACAGGAGGAGACCCATTCAGCCCCTCGAGCCTGTTACACAAGAACAGGAGGGGGCCCATTCAGCCCATCGAGCCTGTTACACAGGAACAGGAGGAGGCCCATTCAGCCCCTCGAACCTGTTACACTGGAACAGGAGGAGGCCCATTCAGCCCCTCGAGCCTGTTACACTGGAACAGGAGGAGACCCATTCAGCCCCTCGAGCCTGTTACACTGGAACAGGAGGAGACCCATTCAGCCCCTCGAGCCTGTTACACAGGAACAGGAGGAGGCCCATTCGGCCCCTCGAGCCTGTTACACAGGGAACAGGAGGAGGCCCATTCAGCCCCTCGAGCCTGTTACACAGGAACAGGAGGAGGCCCATTCAGCCCCTCGAGTCTGTTACACAGGAACAGGAGGAGGCCCATTCAGCCCCTCGAGCCTGTTACACAGGAACAGGAGGAGGCCCATTCAGCCCCTCGAGCCTGTTACACAGGAACAGGAGAAGGCCCATTCAGCCCCTCAATCAGATCGCGGCTGATCTGTATGTTAACCCCATCTACCCACCTTCGCTCCGTAACTGTTAATACCCTGACCCAACACAAATCTATCTCGGTCTTGAAAGCCCCAATTTAACCCCCGGCTTTGACAGCTTTTTGGGGGAGAGAGTTCCCGATTCCCGCTGCCCTTGGTGTGAAGAAATGTTTCCTGACATCACCCCTGAGCAGCCTGGCTCGAATTTTAAGGTGACGCCCCCTTGTTCTGGACTGCCCCCACCCGAGGGAACGGTTTCTCTCTCGATCTCCCCGATCGAATCGTTTGATCGTCTCAAACCCCTCGATCAGAACGTCCCTTAACCTTCTAAACTCGCGGGAACACAAGCCCGGTCTGTGCGACCTGCCCTCGGGATTTAACCCTTTCATCCCCCGGGGTATCATTCTCGTGAGTCTGCGTTGTTCGACCTCCCAGGCCGATATATCGCCCCCGAGGATAATGCCCGCGCTGATGGGGTGTGGGCATGGGACGGGGGGTGCGCGGGAGGGGGGATTTCCTCTGAGACTTGGGAACGGGACTGGGAGGTGATGGCTCCACAAGTTGAATTGTGTGTTCATCTTATTTTTGTTCCTCTCCAGTTAAGAAAAACAAGAAGCCAAAGGAGGGACAACGGGTGCATAATGGAAAGGTATGCGGTGTTGAGGGGCAGTACTGAGGGAGCGCCGCACTGTCGGAGGGGCAGTACTGAGGGAGTGCCGCACTGTCGGAGGGGCAGTACTGAGGGAGTGCCGCACTGTCGGAGGGGCGGTACTGAGGGAGTGCCGCACTGTCGGAGGGGCAGGACTGAGGGAGTGCCGCACTGTCGGAGGGGCGGTACTGAGGGAGTGCCGCACTGTCGGAGGGGCGGTACTGAGGGAGCGCCGCACTGTCGGAGGGGCAGTACTGAGGGAGCGCCGCACTGTCGAGGGGCAGTACTGAGGGAGCGCCGCACTGTCGAGGGGCAGTACTGAGGGAGCGCCGCACAGTCGGAGGGGCAGTACTGAGGGAGCGCCGTACTGTCGGAGGATCCATCTTTTGGATGAGACGTCAAACCGAGGCTCTGCTGCCCTCTCAGGTGGACTTAAAAGATCCCATGGCCACAATTTGGAAGAAGAGCAGGGGAACTCTCCCCGGTGTCCTGAGGCCAATATTTTTCCCTCATCAGCATCACTAAAATAAATTATCTGGGTCATTATCATATTGCTGTTTGTGGAAGCTTGCTGTGTAACAGGCTCGAGGGGCTAATGGGCCTCCTTCTGTTCCTGTGTAACAGGCTCGAGGGGCTGAATGGGCCTCCTCCTGTTCCTGTGTAACAGGCTCGAGGGGCTGAATGGGCCTCCTCCTGTTCCTGGGTAACAGGCTCGAGGGGCTGAATGGGCCTCCTCCTGTTCCTGTGTAACAGGCTCGAGGGGCTGAATGGGCCTCCTCCTGTTCCTGGGTAACAGGCTCGAGGGGCTGAATGGGCCTCCTCCTGTTCCTGTGTAACAGGCTCGAGGGGCTGAATGGGCTCGAACCCACGACCTTGTGATGCGGAGAGAGAGAGTGCTAAGCCGACGGAGGGAAGACCGACAGCTAAGGAGCATAATAGATGGAGGAGGGCGGGCTGATGGATTTGTGGGACGGACCGCCATGTTTCCCCCAGTGCTAATCGCTGCCATTTTTTGCCCAACAGAGCGCTTCGAGTGGGACGAGACCCATCAAGTTGCCCGGACCCGATCGTCCGGACTCCAGCACAGGGCAGAGTCTCTCGAACAAAACAGACCCGGTAATGTCCCTCAGAGCAGCCGCGAGGAGCGTGATGGGGACGGAAGTCCCCACGCCTGATGTCCAACCTCCATAAGAACATCAGAAATAGGAGCAGGAGTCAGCCACTCGGCCCCTCGAGCCTGCTCCGCCATTCAATAATACCGTGGCTGACCTGATCATGGACTCAGCTCCACTTCCCTGCCCGCTCCCCATAATCCTTCACTCCCTTATCGCTCAAAAATCCAATACAAGGCCAACATTCCATTGGCCTTCCTGATCACTTGCTGTACCTGCATACTAACCTTTTGTGCTTCATGCACAAGTACCCCCAGGTCCCGCTGTACTGCGGCACTTTGCAATCTTTCTCCATTTAAATAGTCATTTGTTTTTTTATTTTTCCTGCCAAAGTGGATAACCTCGCACTCCTCCCACATTATACTCCGGCTGCCAAATTTCTGCGCACTCGCTCAGATCTCTGGGGTCAGGGTTCAGGCGGGGTCCCCGAGACCAAGCGAGATGACCCGTGCGTTGAGCTTCGCTTATGCTAGGTCCCACTGCCTCTGCCGAACAATGTGTCCAAGTTCGCCACTGACACGAAGGTCGGGGGTCGCAGTATGTCATGTCGGGTGTGGCCACAACTGGAGTACTGTGCCATGGACGACGTGGACCGTTTCCCATATCTCGGGAGCCTCTTGTCAACAAGGGCAGACATTGGCGACGAGATCCAACACCGCCTCCTAGGGCGCCAGTGCAGCCTTCGGCCGCCTGAGTAAAAGAGAGTTCGAAGACCAGGCACTCAAAACTGCCACCAAGCTCATGGTCTACAGGGCTGTAGTGATACCCGCCCTCCTGTATGGCTCAGAGACATGGACCACGTACAGTAGACAGCTCAAGTCGCTGGAGAAATACCACCAACGATGTCTCCGCAAGATCCTACAAATCCCCTGGGAGGACAGACGCACCAACGTTAGCGTCCTCGACTAGGCCAACATCCCCAGCATCGAAGCACTGACCACACACTCGATCAGCTCCGCTGGGCAGGGCCACATTGTCCGCATGTCCCCCAGACACGAGACTCCCCAAAGCAAGCGCTCTACTCGGAACTCCTTCACGGCAAACGAGCCAAAGGTGGGCAGAGGAAACGTTACAAGGGACCACCCTCAAAGCCTCCCTGATAAAGTGCAACATCCCCCACCGACACCTGGGAGTCCCTGGCCCAAAGACCAGTCCGCCCTAAGTGGAGGGAGTGCATCCGGGAGGGCGCTGAGCACCTCGAGTCTCGTCGCCGAGAGCGTGCATGAAACCAAGCGCAGGCAGCGGAAGGAGCGTGCGGCAAACCAGTCCCACCCTCCCCTTCCCTCAACCACTGTCTGTCCCACCTGTGACAGGGACTGTGGTTCCCTATTGGACTGTTCAGCCACCTCAGGACCCATTTTTAAGAGTGGAAGCAAGTCTTCCTCGTTGCCGAGGGTCTGCCGATGATGACTGTGTCCAATTCTGGGCACCACACCTTCGGAAGGATGCATAAACCGACTGGGCCACGACCAACATGTCAGGAATGCAACAGAGGAGAGATTGACAGTGTAACAGGAAAGATTGTTCCTCCAATCCTCGAGCTAACGGCTCCCGCTTTTTCCCCGCAGAGTCGGAAAGTTCAGAATAATTCGGAGGCTGGTCCACAGGTGGTGGCAAATGGAAGGCAACCCTACATACTTCCAAGGCCCGATTATCTGGAGACCAACACCCTACGCAGTATCTCCAACAAGACAGACCAGGTACATCCCACTGAGCACATACTACGGGAGTAACTGGGCAGGAGCAGGATGTCTCAATGGTCACACCTGACCTCCGAGGTCGGGATTCAGGCGGGGACAGACAATATGGGGTGGAGGCCAGTGACTTGCGATGGGACGTGGATCCAAACCCCTTCCCATTCTCTCCCACTGCACACAATCCCAATGGACCCAAACCCCTTCCCATTCATTCCCACTGCACACAATCCCAGTGGATCGAAACCCCTTCCCATTCTCTCCCACTGCACACAATCCCAATGGAACCAAACCCCTTCCCATTCATTCCCACTGCACACAATCCCAATGGACCCAAACCCCTTCCCATTCACTCCCACTGTACACAATTCCAATGGACCCAAACCCCTTCCCATTCACTCCCACTGTACACAATTCCAATGGACCCAAACCCCTTCCCATTCACTCCCACTGCACACAATCCCAATGGACCCAAAAACCTTCCTATTCACTCCCACTGCACACAATCCCAGTGGATCGAAACCCCTTCCCATTCTCTCCCACTGCACACAATCCCAATGGAACCAAACCCCTTCCCATTCATTCCCACTGCACACAATCCCAATGGACCCAAACCCCTTCCCATTCACTCCCACTGTACACAATCCCAATGGACCCAAACCCCTTCCCATTCACTCCCACTGCACACAATCCCAATGGACCCAAAAACCTTCCTATTCACTCCCACTGCACACAATCCCAATGGACCAAAACCCCTTCCCATTCACTCCCACTGTACAGAATCTCAATGGAACCAAATCCCTTCCCATTCACTCCCACTGCACACAATCCAAATGGACCCAAACCCCTTCCCATTCAATCCCACTGCACACAATCTCAATGGACCCAAACCCCTTCCCATTCACTCCCACTGCACACAATCCCAATGGATCCAAACCTCTTCCCATTCACTCCCACTGTACACAATCCCAATGGACCCAAACCCCTTCCCATTCGCTCCCACTGTACTCAATCCCAATGGATACAAACCCCTTCCCATTCACTCCCACTGCACACAATCCAAATGGACCCACACCCCTTCCCATTCACTCCCACTGTATGCAATCCCAATGGACCCAAACCCCTTCCCACTAACTCCCATTGTACACAATCCCAATGGACCCAATCCCTTCCCATTCACTCCCATTTTACACAATCCCAATGGACCCAAACCCCTTCCCATTCATTCCCACTGTACACAATCCCAATGGACCCAAACCCCTTCCCATTTGCTCCCACTGTACACAATCCCAATGGACACAACCCCTTCCCATTCACTCCCACTGTACACAATCCCAATGGACCCAACCCGTTCCCATTCACTCCCACTGTACACAATCCCAGTGGACCCAACCCTTTCCCATTCACTCCCACTGTACAAAATCCCAATTGACCCAAACCCCTTCCCATTCACTCCCACTGTACACAATCCCACTGGACGCAATCTTTTCCCATTCATTCCCATTGTACACAATCCCAATGGACTCAACCTGAGGGAGTGCCGCACTGTCAGAAGGACAATACTGAGGGAGCACCGCACTGTCGGAGGAACAGTACTGAGGGAGTGCTGCACTGTCGAAGGGTCAGTACTGAGTGAATGCTGCACTCTCTGAGGGGCAGTACTGAGGGAGCACTGCACTGCCGAAGGGTCAGTACTGAGGGAGCGGATTTTTGGATGAGACGTTAAACCGAGGCCCCATCTGCCCCCTCAGGTGGATGTAAAAGATCCCACAACCTCTATTGGAAGAAGAGCAGGGGGAGTTCTCCCCTGTGTCCTGGGGCCAATATTTATCCCTTAACAACATCACTAAAAAACTGATGAACTTTGGTCATTATCACATTGCTGTGTGTGGGAGCTTGCTGTGCGCAACTTGGCTGCTGCGTTTCCCACATTACAACAGTGACCACTCCAAAAGTACTTCATTGGCTGTAAAGCGTTTTGGGGCTTCCTGAGATGTTGAAAGGCACTGTATAAATGGGAGAACTGGATTTCTTTAATTGAGTATAAAATCGTACTATATAACGTTTGGCGAACTATTTCTCTCGGATAATGGAGGAGGCTCAGTCCTGCTAATCTCCCTACTATTTCTTTTTGCAGATAGATGAATGGGACCGAGAGAGTTCTGCACGTCCAAAGTCTGTTATTTCACCCTACGCATTTATTATTAGAGACCAAGGGGCAAATCCACAGGGGCACCCCACAGCGATAGCAGAGCAGGTGAGTTCCAGGAGCAGGAGGGCAGGTCAGCTACTGGTGGACACACTGAACTCCCACCTCTGGGATCAGAGCTATACTGGGGTAACGAGATTATATATAACAAGAGTGAATGGGAAGCGGTTTGGGTCCATTGGGATTGTGTACAATGGGAGTGAAAGGGAAAGGGTGTGTAATCCCAATGGACCCACATCCCTTCCCTTTCACTCCCATTTTACACAATCCCAATAGACACAAACCCCTTCCCATTCACTCCCACTGTACACCATCCCAATGGACCATCAGAGTGAATGGGTACAGGTGTGGGTGCGCTGGGATTGTGTACAGTGGGAGTGAATGGGAAGGGGTTTGGATCCATTGGGATTGTGTACAGTGGGAGTGAATGGGAAGGGGTTTGGGTCCATTGGGATTGTGTACAGTGGGAGTGAATGGGAAGCAGTTTGGGTCAAGTGGGATTGTATACAATGGGAGTGAATTGGAAAGGGTTTGGTTCCATTGGGATTGTGTAAATGGGAGTGAATGGGAACTGCTATGGGTCCAGTGGAATTGTATACAATGGGAGGGAATGGGAAGGGGTTTGGGTCGAGTGGGATTGTATACAATGGGAGTGAATGGGAAGGGGTTTGGGTCCATTGGGATTGTGTACAGTGGGAGTGAAAGGGAAGGGGTTTGGATCCAGTGGGAATTGTGTACAATGGGAGTGAATGGGAAGGAGTTTGGGTCCAGTGGGATTTTATATAATGGGAGTGAATGGGAAAGGGTTTGGGTCCAGTGGGATTTTATACAATGGGAGTGAATCGGGAGGGGTTTGGGTCCATTGGAATTGTGTAAAATGGGAGTGAATGGGAAGGGGATTGGTTCAATTGGGATTGTGTATAGTGGGTTTAAATGGGAAGGAGTTTGGGTCCATTGGGATTCTGTACAGTGGGAGTGAATTGGAAGGGATTTGTGTCCATTGGGTTCGTGTGCAGATGGAGTGAATGGGAAGCGGTTTGGGTCCATTGGGATTGTATACTGTGGGAGTGAATGGGAAGGGGTTTGGATCCATTGGGATTGTGTAAAATGTGAATGAATGGGAAGGGGTTTGGGTCCATTGGGATTGCATACAACAGGAGTGAATGGGAAGGGGTTGGGGCCAATGGGATTGTGTACAATGGGAGTGAATGGGAAGTGGTTTGGGTCAAGTGGGATTGTATACAATGGGAGTGAATGGGAAGGGGTTTACGTCCATTGGGATTGAGTACAGTGAGAGTGAATGGGAACGTGTTTGGGTCCATTGGGATATTGTACAATGGGATTGAATGGGAAGGTGCTTGGGTCCATTGGGATTGTGTATGGTGGGAGTGAATGGGAAGCGGTATGGATCCATTGGGATTGTGTACAATGGGAGTGAATGGGAAGGGGTTTGGGTCCATTGGGATTGTGTACAGTGGAAGTGAATGGGAAGGGGTTTGGCTCCATTGGGATTGTGTAAAATGTGAATGAATGGGAAGGGGTTTGGGTCCATTGAGATTGCATACAACAGGAGTGAATGGGAAGGGGTTTGGGGCCAATGGGATTGTGTACAATGGGAGTGAATGGGAAGTGGTTTGGGTCAAGTGGGATTGTATACAATGGGAGTGAATAGGAAGGGGTTTGCATCCATTGGGATTGAGTACAGTGAGAGTGAATGGGAACGTGTTTGGGTCCATTGGGATATTGTACAATGGGATTGAATGCGAAGGGGTTTGGGTCCATTGGGATTGAGTACGGTGGGAGTGAATGGGAAGCGGTATGGATCCATTGGGATTGTGTACAATGGAAGTGAATGCAAAGGGGTTTGGGTCCATTGGGATTGTGTACAGTGGAAGTGAATGGGAAGGGGATTGGGTCCATTGGGATTGTGTACAATGGGAGTGAGTGGGAAGCAGTTTGGATCCTTTGGGATTGTGTACAATGGGAGCGAATGGAAAGGGGTTTGGGTCCATTGGGATTGTGTACAGTGGGACTGAATGGGAAGGGGTTTGGGTCCACTGGGATTGTGTACAGTCGGAGTGAATGGGAAGGGGTTTGGGTCCATTGGGATTGTATACAATGTGTGTGAATGGGAAGGGATTTGGGTCCAGTGGGATTGTGTATAATGGGAGTGAATGGGAAGGGGTTTGGGTCCATTGGGATTGTGTTCCAATAACCTTTTCCCAGTGGGAATCGCGTTGCTTGTAAAGGGTGATGAGATGGTTAATGTGAGGCGTGAGACTTGCGTGACAGGTCAGAGCGAGGACATTATCGATAATCCTTCATCTTTACATCTGCAGCCGACCGACGACACGATCCAATCACCGATTGATTCTTCAACCCTCTCCCGCCAGAAGCGACACGCCACCATGGTGTGACGGCCCACGCGGTCGAAGAGTTAGCCCAGCGCTCTGCTCCGCCCCCCCTCCCCCCACTGAAACCACACCATCACCGTCACCTGATGCTATCCGGGTCATGTGACCGCCCGCAATCCGCCCCCTTTCCGGGTCACGTGACCCGCGGGCAAGGAGGGGTGGGGGGTGTCGGGGAAACTCAGCCGAGGTCCGCCAGCTTCCGGAAGGTTCCGGCAGACGTTGCGGAGGGACGGCGAGTGAAGCGACGAGGTGCTGCGTCGACAGGACTGAGGCACGGACATCGAACGGTCTCCACGGGAACGTCGCCCCGGATTCGGTGTGACCAAGGCCGGAGTGGCCAAAAGGAATGATTTCCGCCCTCCCCTTTAAATCGGCACGGCACCTTTAAATGGCTTTGGTTTTTTTTTAGCCCGCAGATAATCTGCCCTGAACAAGTCAGCCGTCGCGTCTCGCATTGCTATAGTGCCTTTGGCCACCTCAGGACTTCCCAAAGCGCCTCACAGCCAACGAAGGACCTTCTTAATTGAAGTGCGCTCCCTGTTGCAGTGTGGGTAACGCGGCAGCCAACCCGCGCACAGCAAGATCCCGCACTCAGCACCGTGATGATGACCCAGATCGTCTGTTGTTTAGTGATGTTGTCCGAGAGATAAGCATCGCCCCCCAGTCGATTAATGTTTAAGACGGAGCGTGACTGTCCTCTGGCGTTGGCCGCCTGCTGTTTCGCGAGGTGAATTAAAGGGACCTCGCCCGGTGTTCGTCTGGAGGGCTTTGCAGGGAGCGAAGGAGCTTCTGCTATAATGATAGATTTTAATGTTTAAAACGCTGCTTCGTCGTGAGGGGGAGAACCTTGCAAAGTGGCGAGCAGTGTTGCCGCGAGCATTAGAGTCACAATAAGTTGCGTTTATATATTATTCATTTATTGGTGCAACGCGGTGTCCTGCAGCACCGAGGGAGGCCAGTGGGCCCATCGAGCCCGTGCTGTGCCGGCTCGGTGAATGAGCAACCAATCAGTCCCACTCCCCCCACCCCTCTGCTCTTTCCCCAACAGCCCGGCAATTTTTGCCCCTCAAGTAATTGCACAAAGTTCACTGCCCTTCGTAACTCCTCAGATAATGGGGCAGCCCACGTCCGCAGGCAGCAAGACCTCCGTGGACGGCACTCAGTCTTGGGCTGATATGCGGCAAGTAACATTCGTGCTGCACAAGAGCCAGTCACTGACCATCGCCAACAAGCGAGAGTCCAACCACCGCCCCTTGACATTACCATGGCCGAATACCCCATCATCAACATCCTGGGGGTCACCATTGACCAGAAACTTAACTGGACCAGCCACATAAATACTGTGGGACCAAGAGCGGGTCAGAGGCTGGGTATTCTGTGTCGAGTGTCTCACCTCCCGACTCCCCAAAGCCTCCCCACCATCGACAAGACACAAGTCAGGAGTGTGAGGGAACACTCCCCACTTGCCTGGATGGTGCAGCTCCAGCAAACACTCGAGAAGCTCGACACCATCCAGGACAAAGCCGGCCACTCGATCGGCCACGCTCCCCACCACCTCCAACACTCACTCCCTCCACCACCTCCAACACTCACTCCCTCCACCACCTCCAACACTCACTCCCTCCACCACCTCCAACACTCACTCCCTCCACCACCTCCAACACTCACTCCCTCCACCACCTCCAACACTCACTCCCTCCACCACCTCCAACACTCACTCCCTCCACCACCTCCAACACTCACTCCCTCCACCACCTCCAACACTCACTCCCTCCACCACCTCCAACACTCACTCCCTCCATCACCTCCAACACTCACTCCCTCCACCACCTCCAACACTCACTCCCTCCACCACCTCCAACACTCACTCCCTCCACCACCTCCAACACTCACTCCCTCCACCACCTCCAACGCTCACTCCCTCCACCACCTCCAACGCTCACTCCCTCCACCACCTCCAACGCTCACTCCCTCCACCACCTCCAACACTCACTCCCTCCACCACCTCCAACACTCACTCCCTCCACCACTTCCAACACTCACTCCCTCCACCACCTCCAACACTCACTGCCTCCACCACCTCCAACACTCACTCCCTCCACCACCTCCAACACTCACTCCCTCCACCACCTCCAACACTCACTCCCTCCACCACCTCCAACGCTCACTCCCTCCACCACCTCCAACACTCACTCCCTCCACCACTTCCAACACTCACTCCCTCCACCACTTCCAACACTCACTCCCTCCACCACCTCCAACACTCACTCCCTCCACCACCTCCAACACTCACTCCCTCCACCACCTCCAACGCTCACTCCCTCCACCACCTCCAACACTCACTCCCTCCACCACCTCCAACACTCACTCCCTCCACCACCTCCAACACTCACTCCCTCCACCACCGGCGCACCGTGGCTGGGGTGTGCACCGTCTACAAGATGCACCGCGGCAACTCGCCAAGGCCTCTTCGGCAGCACCTCCCAAACCCGCGGCCTCTACCCGCCTCGAAGGACAAGGGCAGCAGGT
Organism: Pristiophorus japonicus; assembly: GCF_044704955.1. NCBI lineage: Eukaryota > Metazoa > Chordata > Chondrichthyes > Pristiophoridae > Pristiophorus > Pristiophorus japonicus. The sequence goes on along the minus strand of NC_092007.1, from coordinate 11,532,879 downwards.
CCATGGGAACACCACCCCCTCCACGTTCCCCTCCCCGTCACACACACTCCATCCCTCGACTTGGGAATATATCGGCCGTTCCTTCATCGTGGCTGGGTCACAATCCTGGAACTCCCTCCCTAACAGCACTGTGGGAGCACCTTCACCACACGGACTGCAGCGGTTCAAGAAGGGGGCTCACCACCTCCTTCTCAAGGGGCGACGAGGGAATGGGCAACAAATTTTTCACAAGTATTTATCCCATTCCTCGTTTGAAAGTCACGGTTGAATCTGCTCCCACCGGCCTTTCAGGCAGCGAGTTCCAGATCACAACGCACTGCGTAAAAACTTTCTCCGAACTTCCTCCCTTACCCGTTCTCGATGGATTCTCTCGCCCCCCCCTGGTGATGAAGGTGATGATGACCCCAAACAGCACCCCCTGCAGAACATCAGTTGGCCAGCAGGCGCCGCCAGAGACCAGCGCGAAATATCGGCCCGGAAATCCCGGACTCCCCAGCTCCGTACGGAGTGTGTACGGACCCGGGAATGCATCGGAAAAGCCGGTTTTCAGCGCACGGTCAAAATTGCGGGATTTACCCATCTCTTTCCCGGCAAATGTCCTCAAAATTCTTAAGCCTGATAAAAGCAGGCGCATAGCCGACTGTCAGAGTTTTAAAACACACTTAAAACATAAAAATAAAATTAAATATACACATTTTATTTTTAAAAACCCTGCTCACTGCGTTAAATTTATTTTAAACCATAATTCAAAAACTTTAAAAACTCAATTTGTTTTTTTTCTGAAGATATTTATTAATTTTAACTTCAATGAATTTTAATTACCTGAGGTGTGTTATTATCTGAATGGTGACAGATTGGGAAAAGGGGAGGTGTAACGAGACCTGGGTGTCATGGTACATCAGTCATTGAAGGTTGGCATGCAGGTACAGCAGGCCGTGAAGAAGACAAATGGCATGTTGGCCTTCATAGCGAGGGGATTTGCGTATAGGAGCAGGGAGGTCTTACTGCAGTTGTACAGGGCCTTGGTGAGGCCTCACCTGGAATATTGTGTTCAGTTTTGGTCTCCTAATCTGAGGAAGGACATTCTTGCTATTGAGGGAGTGCAGCGAAGGTTCACCAGACTGATTCCTGGGATTGCTGGACTGACATATGAGGAGAGACTGGATCGACTGGGCCTTTATTCACTAGAGTTTAGAAGGATGAGAGGGGATCTCGTAGAAACTTATAAAATTCTGATGGGATTGGACAGGTTAGAGGCAGGAAGAATGTTCCCGATGTTGGGGAAGTCCAGAACCAGGGGTCACAGTCTAAGGATAAGGGGTAAGTCATTTAGGACCGAGATGAGGGGAAACTTCTTCACTCAGAGAGTGGTGAACCTGTGGAATTCTCTCCTGCAGAAAGTTGTTGAGGCCAGTTCATTGGATATATTCAAAAGGGAGTTAGATGTGGCCCTTACGGCTAAAGGGATCAAGGGGTATGGAGAGAAAACAGGAAAGGGGTACTGAGGTGAATGATCAGCCATGATCATATTGAATGGTGGTGCAGGCTCGAAGGGCCGAATGGCCTACTCCTGCACCTATTTTGTATGTTTCCATGTTTATTTCGGGTGTTTGGGTTTTTTCTGACCAATAGCGATGAGAACTTGTGGATACGGAGTCCCCGTTGCTGTTAATTGAGGATACTGAACCTGATTGGTTGAGCAGTCACACGTGACTGCACTGTCTCCGTGGGAACCTGGAGGACGGGAGCGCGCACCACAGCGCGGGAAGAGAAGGCCCCCTCCCCCACCGGAAAACCACGCTCCTCCGGGACTGCCAGCTACTGCTGGGAAAACTTCCCGGTCGGAGGCAGTCGGCCAAAAGAATCGTCCGAGCGGAATTTCAGGGCCATTGTTATGGCCTTCAGTATCTGATGGAGGGCCACCTTCTTGAACCGCTGCAGTCCGTGTGGTGATGGTTCTCCCACAGTGCTGTTAGGGAGGGGGTTCCAGGAAGAGGGGACAGAGTGCAGTGTAACAAAATTTGCAGATGACACAAAGATTAGTGGGAAAGCGGGTTGTGTAGCGGACACAGAGAGGCTGCAAAGAGATTTGGATCGGTTAAGTGAATGGGCTAAGGTTTGGCAGATGGAATACAATGTCGGAAAATGTGAGGTCATCCACCTTGGGGAAAAAAAACAGTAAAAGGGAATATTATTTGAATGGGGAAAAATTACAACATGCTGCGGTGCAGAGGGACCTGGGGGTCCTTGTGCATGAAACTCTTTTAGGGAGTTAACGGAAAAAACATTAAACTGTGCCCCCCGATCTGGGGGAAACACCAACATTTACAATGCCATTTTTTTTTTTGGCACAGAATTTAATTTTTCTCCAAGTGCCCCCTATAAAAGGGGAGGGGGACACTAAAAGCATCGGCAATTAAAACAAATTAAACTTTAAAACGTAAAATCAAATTAAAATTTGGTTGCCGGGCGTGATGATGCACTCCAGTCCCTCCGGTGCCCACCCCTCGCGGAAGGCCGCGAGCGTACCGGTGGACACCGCGTGCTCCATCTCCAGGGACACCCTGGACCGGATGTAAGAGCGGAAGAGAGGCAGGCAGTCAGGTTGAACGACCCCCTCGACCGCCCGCTGCCTGGACCGGCTGATGGCACCCTTGGCCGTGCCCAGGAGCAGTCCTACGAGGAGGCCCTCGGACCTACCCGCTCCCCTCCGCACAGGGTGCCCAAAGATCAGGAGAGTGGGACTGAAGTGCAGCCAGAATTTCAGGAGCAGCCCCTTTAGATAATGAAACAGGGGCTGCAACCTCGTGCACTCAATAAAAACATGGAACACGGACTCCTCTGGACCGCAGAAATTGCAGGCGGCCTGGATCCCAAAAGGTTAGTTTGCAGGTGCAGCAGGAAATCAGGAAGGCGAATGGAATGTTGGCCTTCATTGCGAGAGGGATGGAGTACAAAAGCAGGGAGGTCCTGCTGCAACTGTATAGGGTATTGGTGAGGCCGCACCTGGAGTACTGCGTGCAGTTTTGGTCACCTTACTTAAGGAAGGATATACTAGCTTTGGAGGGGGTACAGAGACGATTCACTCGGCTGATTCCGGAGATGAGGGGGTTACCTTATGATGATAGATTGAGTAGACTGGGTCTTTACTCGTTGGAGTTCAGAAGGATGAGGGGTGATCTTAGTGAAACATTTAAAATAATGAAAGGGATAGAGAAGATAGAGGCAGAGAGGTTGTTTCCACTGGTCGGGGAGACTAGAACTAGGGGGCACAGCCTCAAAATACGGGGGAGCCAATTTAAAACCGAGTTGAGAAGGAATTTCTTCTCCCAGAGGGTTGTGAATCTGTGGAATTCTCTGCCCAAGGAAGCAGTTGAGGCTAGCTCATTGAATGTATTCAAATCACAGATAGATAGATTTTTAACCAATAAGGGAATTAAGGGTTACGGGGAGCGGGCGGGTAAGTGGAGCTGAGTCCACGGCCAGATCAGCCATGATCTTATTGAATGGCGGAGCAGGCTCGAGGGGCTAGATGGCCTACTCCTGTTCCTAATTCTTATGTTCTTATGTTCTTATGTTCTTATGTTCTTATTGTGACTCAGTGATGATGAAGGAACGACCGATATATCTCCAAAACCTCAGAAGAGTTTGCGACTAGGTGCCATTTAATCACACTTGCGCGCGAAATTAAGTCTTGTTGCTCAATGACAAGATCCCGCGATCGTCCCTGTTGCGAGAAGGCATAACCAAACGTTCCCCATTCCCTGATCTCGGGAAGGGGGAGACGGGAAGGGCGGAAGCTCTTTCAGAACAGATCTGACCTCAGTCCCCCTCCCCTCTCCCTCCCGCCTCCAACCCTCCAAACACTGGGGCAGTCTGCAGTCCCTCAGGGCTCACATCAATCAACCCAAGCAAAGGACTTGCATTTCAATAGCAACTTTCACCATCTCAGGACATCCAAAAGCACCTTCACAGCCAATGAAGTACTATTTGGAGTGCGCTCACTGTCGAAATGTGGGAAACGCAGCAGGCAATTTGCGCACAGCAAGCTCCCACACACAGCAATGTGAGAATGACCCAGATCATCTGTTCTTGTTATGTTGATTGAGGGATAAATATTGGCCACAGGACACCGGGGAGAACTCCCCCTGCTCTTCTTCCAAATAGTGGCCGTGGGATCTTTTACTTCCCCACCTGAGAGGGCAGACGGGGCCTCGGTTTAACGTCCCATCTGAAAGACGGCACCTCCGACAGTGCGGCACTCTCTCAGTACTGCCCCTCCGACAGTGCGGCACTCTCTCAGTACTGCCCCTCCGACAGTGCGGCACTTCCTCAGTACTGCCCCTCCGACAGTGTGACGCTCCCTCACTACCACCCCTCTGACAGTGCAGTACTCCCTCACCCTGCCCCTCCGAGAGTGTGGCTCTCCCTCAGTACTGCCCTCCGACAGTGCGGCACTCCCTCAGTACTGCCCTTCCCACAGTGCGGCACTCCCTCAGTACTGCCCCTCCGACAGTGCGGTGCTCCCTTAGTACTGCCCCTCCGACATTGCGGAGCTCCCTCAGTGCTGCCCCTCCGACAGTGCGGAGCTCCCTCAGTACTGCCCCTCCGACAGTGCAGCACTCCCTCAATACTCTGAAACGATTTACAAAGAAATCCCGTGGCTAACTCAGCCGAGAGAGCGAAAAGGGAGTGAAGGGTTATGGGGAGCGGGCGGGGAAGTGGAGCTGAGTCCATGATCGGATCAGTCATGATCGTATTAAATGGTGGAGCAGGCTCGAGGGGCCGAATGGCCGACTCCTGCTCCTGTTTCTCATGCACAAGCCTATCTGCCTATTGTATAAATATTTTATATTTGATCAGAGTCGCCGATTATATTTTTAATATGTTTATATCGCTCTCAGTGCCTCGCGGCATGTATATTGTGTTTTTAATAAAACCTTTCCAATACACGGACTCCCGCTGTCTGACATCACTGTGCCAGGGTCAGGGGTCGCCGCACTAAAGGTCAGGGGTCACCACGCCAAGGATCAGGGGAGGAAGAGGGGTCAGAGGGACGAGAGAGGGGTCAGAGGGTAGGGCGCGGGGTCAAGGGAGGGTGTCAAGGGGTCGTGTGAGGGGTCAAGGGGTCGAGCAAGGGGTCAAGGGGTCGAGCGAGGGATCGAGGGTTAGTGAAGGGTCGAGTGAGAGGTTAAAGAGTCGAGCGAGGTGTCGAGGGTTAGTGAGGGGTCGAGGCACTCGGGGAGGTCCCTCGGAATGACGTTTGGCTCCGACTGCTACAGAGATTCTGGGCTCGGGGGGGAGGAGGGGTGATGGTGGGGCGAAGGGGGAGGGATTTTGAGGCCTCTATTTGGGCACAGTCCGGGATTTCACTCCAGATTCTGGACGTTGGTCGGGGGTCGGCTGTGATCTCCGTCAACCATGGGGTGCATCACAACCGAACCCGATTCTGAGCATCAACTGATCCCGTCGCTCCCTCAGTACTGCCCCTCCGACAGTGCGGCGCTCCCTCAGTACTGCCCCTCCGACAGTGCGGCGCTCCCTCAGTACTGCCCCTCCGACAGTGCGGCACTCCCTCAGTACTGTCCCTCCGACAGTGCGGCGCTCCCTCAGTACTGCCCCTCCGACAGTGCGGTGCTCCCTCAGTACTGCCCTCCGACAGTGCGGCGCTCCCTCAGTACCGCCCCTCCGACAGTGCGGCGCTCGCTCAGTACTGCCCCTCCAACAGTGCGATGCTCCCTCAGTACTGCCCCTCCGACAGTGCGGTGCTCCCTCAGTACTGTCCTTCCGACAGTGCGGCACTCCCTCAGTACTGCCCCTCCGACAGTGCGATGCTCCCTCAGTACTGCCCCTCCGACAGTGCGGTGCTCCCTCAGTACTGCCCTCCGACAGTGCGGCGCTCCCTCAGTACTGCCCCTCCGACAGTGCGGCGCTCCCTTAGTACTGCCCCTCCGACAGTGCGGCACTCCCTCAGTACTGCCTCTCCGACAGTGCGGTGCTCCCTCAGTACTGCCCCTCCGACAGTGCGGCGCTCCCTCAGTACTGCCCCTCCGACAGTGCGACGCTCCCTCAGTACTGCCCTCCGACAGTGCGGCGCTCCCTCAGTACTGCCCCTCCGACAGTGCGATGCTCCCTCAGTACTGCCCCTCCGACAGTGCGATGCTCCCTCAGTACTGCCCCTCCGACAGTGCGGCGCTCCCTCAGTCGTCATCATTATCATCATCATCACAGGCAGTCCCTCGGAATCGAGGAAGACTTGCCTCCACTCTTAACATGAGTCCTGAGGTGGCTGAACAGTCCAATACGGGAACCACAGTCCCTGTCACAGGTGGGGCAGACAGTGGTTGAGGGAAGGGGAGGGTGGGACAGATAGACGTTGAGGGAAGGGGTGGGTGGGACTGGTTTGCCGCACGCTCCTTCCGCTGCCTGCGCTTGGTTTCTGCACGCTCTCGGCGACGAGACTCGAGGTGCTCAGCGCCCTCCCAGATGCACTCCCTCCACTTAGGGCGGACTGGCCTTTGGGCCAGGGACTCCCAGGTGTCGGTGGGGATGTTGCACTTTATCAGGGAGGCTTAGAGGGTGGTCCCTTGCAACGTTTCCTCTGCCCACCTTTGGCTCGTTTGCCCGTGAAGGAGTTCCGAGTAGAGCGCTTGCTTTGGGGAGTCTCGTGTCTGGGGCATGCGGACAATGTGGCCCTGCCCAGCGGAGCTGGTCGAGTGTGGTCAGTGCTTCGATGCTGGGGATGTTGGCCAGGTCGAGGACACTAACGTTGGTACGTCTGTCCTCCCGGGGGATTTGTAGGATCTTGCGGAGACATCGTTGGTGGTATTTCTCCAGCGACTTGAGGCGTCTGCTGTACAAGGTCCATGTCTCTGAGCCATACAGGAGGGCGGGTATCACGACAGCCCTGTAGACCATGAGCTGGGGGTGAGATACCTACTGTACATGGTCCATGTCTCTGAGCCATACAGGAGGGCGGGTATCACTACAGCCCTGTAGACCATGAGCTGGGGGTGAGATACCTACTGTACATGGTCCGTGTCTCTGAGCCATACAGGAGGGTGGGTATCACTACAGCCCTGTAGACCATGAGCTGGGGGTGAGATACCTATTGTACATGGTCCATGTCTCTGAGCCATACAGGAGGGCGGGTATCACTACAGCCCTGTAGACCATGAGCTGGGGGTGAGATACCTACTGTACATGGTCCATGTCTCTGAGCCATACAGGAGGGCGGGTATCACTACAGCCCTGTAGACCATGAGCTCGGTGGTGGATTTGAGGGGCCTGGTCTTCGAACACTCTTTTCCTCAGGCGGCCGAAGGCTGCACTGGCGCACTGGAGGCGGTGTTGGATCTCGTCGCCAATGTCTGCCCCTGTTGATAGGAGGCTCCCGAGGTAAGGGAAATGGTCCACGTTGTCCAGGGCCGGGCCGTGGATCTTGATGACTGGGGGGGCAGTGCTGTGTGGTGAGGACAGGCTGGTGGAGGACCTTTGTCTTACGGGTGTTTAGCGTAAGGCCCATGCTTTTGTGCACCTCGGTAAATACGTTGAACATGTCCCAGAGTTCAGCCTCTGTGTGTGCACAGACGCAGGCGTCGTCCGTGTACTGTAGCTCGACGACAGAGGTCGGGGTGACCTTGGACCTGGCCTGGAGGCGGCGAAGGTTGAACAGCTTCCCACCGGTTCTGTAGTTTAGTTCCACTCCAGCGGGGAGCTTGTTGACTGTGAGGTGGAGCCTGGCAGCGAGGGAGATTGAGAAGAGGGTTGGGACGATGACACAGCCCTGCTTGACCCCGGTCCGAACGTGGGTTGGGCCTGTGATGGATCCGTTGGTCAGGATCACGGTCTGCATGTCGTCGTGGAGCAGGCATAGGATGGTGACGAACTTTTGGGGGCAACCGAAACAGAGGAGGACGCTCCATAGACCCTCGTGGTTGACCGTGTCAAAGGCTTTTGTCAGGTCGAAGAAGGCCATGTATAAAGGCTGATGCTGCTGTTCCTGCTTTTTTCCTGCAGTTGTCGCGCTGCAAAGATCATGTCCGTTATGCTCCGTATGGAACGAAATCCGCACGGTGACTCCGGGAGGAGCTCCTCGACCACAGGGTGAAGACGGTTGAGGAGAACTCTCGCAACGAGAGGGAGGGGAGGGGAGGGGAGAGCAGGGGACTGGCTGAGGAGGGAGAGGGAGGGAGGGGGAGGAGAGAAGGGGGAGGGAAGGGGAAACGGGACATGCAGGGAAAGGGGCGAGTGGGAGGGACAGGGAAAGAGGAGGGGGCGACGGGGAGGAGAGGGAGAGGGAGAGGGAGCGGAGAGGAGAGGAGGGACGATTGCGTTCCGCTCGGTGTTCAGGAGGTCTCGAGCAGTGCGGTCCTGGGCACAGTGCCTAGCTCCCTCTGCTAGTCACAAGGTCGTGGGTTCATGACCCCCGCTCCAGAGACTCGAGCCTCACAATCCAGGCCGACGTTCCCCTATTACTGGTACTGAGGGAGCGCCGCACTGTCGGAGGGGCAGTACTGAGGGAGCGCCGCACTGTCGGAGGGGCGGTATTGAGGAAGTGCCACACTGTCGAAGGGGCGGTACTGAGGGAGCACCGCACTGTCGGAGGGGCAGTACTGAGGGAGCGCCGCACTGTCGTAGGGGCAGTACTGAGGGAGCACCGCACTGTCGGAGGGGCAGTACTGAGGGAGCGCCGCACTGTCGGAGGGGCAGTACTGAGGGAGCGCCGCACTGTCGGAGGGGCAGTACTGAGGGAGCGCCGCACTGTCGGAGGGGCAGTACTGAGGGAGTGCCGCACTGTCGGAGGGGTGGTACTGAGGGAGCGCCGCACTGTCGTAGGGGCAGTACTGAGGGAGCACCGCACTGTCGGAGGGGCGGTACTGAGGGAGCGCCGCACTGTCGGAGGGGCGGTACTGAGGGAGCACCGTACTGTCGGAGGGGCGGTACTGAGGGAGCGCCGCACTGTCGGAGGGGCGGTATTGAGGGAGTGCCACACTGTCGGAGGGTCAGTACTGAGGGAGCGCCGCACTGTCGGAGGGTCAGTACTGAGGGAGCGCCGCACTGTCGGAGGGGCAGTACTGAGGGAGCGCCGCACTGTCGGAGGGGCAGTGCTGAGGGAGTGCCGCACTGTCGGAGGGGTGGTACTGAGGGAGCGCCGCACTGTCGTAGGGGCAGTACTGAGGGAGCACCGCACTGTCTGAGGGGCAGTACTGAGGGAGCGCCGCACTGTCGGAGGGTCAGTACTGAGGGAGCGCCGCACTGTCGGAGGGTCAGTTCTGAGGGAGCCCCGCACTGTCGGAGGGGCAGTACTGAGGGAGCGCCGCACTGTCGGAGGGGCAGTACTGAGGGAGCGCCGCACTGTCGGAGGGACAGTACTGAGGGAGCGCCACACTGTCGGAGGGGCAGTACTGAGGGAGCGCCGCACTGTCGTAGGGGCAGTACTGAGGGAGCACCGCACTGTCTGAGGGGCAGTACTGAGGGAGCGCCGCACTGTCGGAGGGTCAGTACTGAGGGAGCGCCGCACTGTCGGAGGGTCAGTTCTGAGGGAGCCCCGCACTGTCGGAGGGGCAGTACTGAGGGAGCGCCGCACTGTCGGAGGGGCAGTACTGAGGGAGCGCCGCACTGTCGGAGGGGCAGTGCTGAGGGAGCCCCGCACTGTCGGAGGGTCAGTACTGAGGGAGCGCCGCACTGAGATGGAGTGATAGCGACACGAAGCGATTGGAGAGGGAGGGAGAGCGACACTGAGGGAGTGGAAACCAAGGGTTAAAAACTCTTGCCGGGCAGCAAGAGGTCCTGTTTCTCAGCTCACCCTCTCCCTGGCACAACACGTCAAACCCATCCGATTTTAGTCTGGAACATTTAATTTAAATGCAACAACTTCACGCATGGTGGGGGTTGGGAGCGGGTGGGGGAGGGGACAGGGTGGGGGGAGGGGTGGAGGTGGGGACAGGGTGGGGGGAGGGCTGGAGGTGGGGGGAGGGGAAGGTGGAATCACCTCATTGGGCAGACACAGCAACCAATTCCCTTCGAGCAGACTGAAGCCAAGTCTCCCTCGAACCTTGCCAGGGAGCTTGGAGGAGCCTGCAATGTATTTGGTGCATGGGTTCTTTGCTTAAGATTTCTTCACAACACATTGCGATTAAGAACTTGTCGTTTTATTAGCAAAAGATTTAATAATCAGACGACACATTACCGGTTCATCCACTTGGCTCACAACCAGCTGCCCCGTCGTGGATCCCCCGAACCCAACTGGTCGGGGTTTTATTGAGTCTTGTGAACATCATGTGACTGGCTAAGCCCCTCCCAATCAACAGCTCTACAACTATATTAACGAACAGATAAAGCTGTGTGCTCCCTTATCACTGGGACACTCGAACCCACAAATTAACCACAAAAACTTTAAAGGAAACTTAACCAATCAAATTAAGATTCTGTTGCCGGGGGCGATGACGCAGTCCAGTCCCTCCGGCGCCCACCTCTGGCGGAAGGCCGCGAGCGTACCGGTGGACACCGCGTGCTCCCATCTCCAGGGACACCCTGGCTCGGATGTAGCCGCGGAAGAGAGGCAGGCAGTCGGGGCTGAACGACCCCCTCGACCGCCCGCTGCCTGGACCGGCTGATGGCCCCCTTTGGCCAGGGCCCAGGAGCAGTCCTACGAGGAGGCCGTCCGACCTGCCCCGCTCCCCTCCGCACAGGATGCCCAAAGATCAGGAGCGTGGGACTGAGGCGCGGCCAGGATTCGAGGGGCGGCCCCTTCGGATAAGGAAGAAGGGGGCTGCAACCTCGCACGCTGAACATAGACGTGGAACACGGACTCCGACGGACCGCGGAAAACAGCAGGCGGCCCGGCGTGTCCGTGAACCGACTTATAAACCGATCGCGCGGGACTGCCCCCGTGCAACACCCTCCGGGCCAAGTCCCTGATGGATAAAGGGCTGTCTCCCGCGTACCGAGCCCTCCATTGGGGACCCCCGCCTCCTCCGGACGGCAAGACAATGACACCAGCCCCACAAGGCTGTCAGCACCATCGCCGGTGCGTATATTACAGCGCCCAAACAAACCCATTGGTCCTGTGGTGTTTCAGCCTTTTCCGTTTCCCTTTGCGTTTTGCCTGTCAATGTGTGTCTCGTGTGACTATCCGGGGGGAGGAGTGGGGGGTTTTGGGGGGGGGGGGGGGGTCGAATGCCCTGTAACCAGAGAGCGTCGTTGAGACCCTCTCTACTGAATCGAGCATGTTTGTTGTTCTATGGTCCATGGATATTGAAGACACATATAATGAATGCAATTAACTGTACATTATTCACCATTTTGCACAGATGAAATGTGTATAATTTTTTCGAGTACATAAATTAAATAATTCACTTTTTTTTTACAAACCCCCCCCCTCCTCTCCCGCTCTGTGTCTGCTTCTTGTCCCCTGCTTTCTGTCTCTGCTTGGTAAGGTGATGACTTGGGAGTGAATGTTTCATAGCAAGCACTGTCCCATCAAACACTCCCAGGGCAGGTACAGGGGGTTAGATACAGAGTAAAGCTCCCTCTACACTGTCCCATCTAACACTCCTTGGGCAGGTACAGGGGGTTAGATACAGAGTAATGCTCCCTCTACACTGTCCTATCAAACACTCCCAGGGCAGGTACAGCACGGGGTTAGATACAGAGTAAAGCTCCCTCTACACTGTCCCATCAAACACTCCCAGGGCAGGTACAGGGGGTTAGATACAGAGTACAGCTCCCTCTACACTGTCCCATCAAACACTCCCAGGGCAGGTACAGCATGGGGTTAGACACAGAGTAAAGCTTCCTCTACACTGTCCCATCAACCACTCCCAGGGCAGGTACAGCACGGGGTTAGATACAGAGTAAAGCTCCCTCTACACTGTCCCATCAACCACTCCCAGGGCAGGTACAGCACAGGTTTAGATACAGAGTAAAGCTCTTTCTGCACTGTCCCATCAAACACTCCCGGGGCAGGTACAGCACGGGGTTAGATAGAGAGTAAAGCTCCCTCTACACTGTCCTGTCAAACACTCGCAGGGCAGGTACAGCACGGGGTTAGATACAGAGTAAAGCTCACTCTATACAAGAAAATCCCAAATTGTGTCCAACATTACACCCGCTCCCAGGTCAACCTCTCTCTCTCTCTCTCTCTCTGTCTCTCCCTCCCTCTCTCTCTCTCTCTCTCTCCCCGCCTCTCTCTCCCCCTGTCTCTCTCCTTCTCTTCCCCCTTCTCTCTGTCTCCCCCTCTCTCTCCACCTCTCCCCCTCTCTCTCCATTGCTCTCAGTCCCTTGCCATTGTAATTGGTTGAACTATTACACGAGCAGAGAATTAAAGCATGGTCAGAAGGGGTTGTGGTTGGCCGTGTTCTGCTGGTCAGTTGCACCGTTGTCTGTCCGGGCCGCAGATAATGGTCTGCTGGTGTCACACCATCGTACAGTGCCGGCGTTTGGTGAGACCGTCACTCACCGATCCAATCGGCTCCTCTGCCTCTGAGAACAAGAAACAGGAGCAACATCGAAAACTGACCAGCAACAACTTGCATTTATCGAGCGCCTTTGACGTAGTGAAATGTCCCAAAGAGTATCCTGCAATAAGAATTTGACACCGAACCGCACAAGTGGAAATTAGCACAGGTGACCAAAAGCTGGGTCAAAGAGGTCGGTTTTAAGGAGCGTCTTGAAGGAGGAGAGAGAGGCGGAGAGGTTTAGGGAGGGAGTTTAAAAAAAAACATTATTTCTGGGATGTGGGCGTCGCTAGCCAAGGGCCGGCATTTATTGCCCATCCCTCGTCGCCACTTGAGAAGGTGGAGGTGAGCCTCCTTCTTGAACCGCTGCAGTCCGTGTGGTGAAGGTGCTCCCACAGTGCTGTTAGGGAGGGAGTTCCAGGATTGTGACCCAGCGACGATGAAGGAATGGCCGATATATTCCCAAGTCGAGGGATGGAGTGTGTGTGACTGGGAGGGGAACGTGGAGTGAACATGGGGTGTTCCCATGGACCTGCTGCCCTTGTCCTTCTAGGCGGGTAGAGGCCGCGGGTTTGGGAGGTGTTGCCGAAGAGGCCTTGGTGAGTTGCCGCGGTGCATCTTGTAGACGGTGCACACTGCAGCCACGGTGCGCCGGTGGTGGAGGGAGTGAGTGTTGGAGGTGGTGGAGGGAGTGAGTGTTGGAGGTGGTGGAGGGAGTGAGTGTTGGAGGTGGTGGAGGGAGTGAGTGTTGGAGGTGGTGGGGAGCGTGGCCCATCGAGCGGGCTGCTTTGTCCTGGATGGTGTCGAGCTTCTCGAGTGTTTGTCGGAGCTGCAACTCATCCAGGCAAGTGGGGAGTGTTCCCTCACACTCCTGACTTGTGTCTTGTAGATTGTCACCTCTACGACAGTGCGGCACTCCCTCAGTCCTGCCCCTCCGACAGTGCGGCGCTCCCTCAGTACTGCCCCTCCGACAGTGCGGCGCTCCCTCAGTACTGCCCCTCCGACAGTGCGGCGCTCCCTCAGTCCTGCCCCTCCGACAGTGCGGCGCTCCCTCAGTCCTGCCCCTCCGACAGTGCGGCGCTCCCTCAGTACTGCCCCTCCGACAGTGCGGCGCTCCCTCAGTACTGCCCCTCCGACAGTGCGGCGCTCCCTCAGTACTGCCCCTCTGAAGGTGCGGTGCTCCCTCAGTACTGCCCCTCCGACAGCGCAGTACGGCGCTCCCTCAGTACTGCCCCTCCGACAATGCGGCGCTCCCTCAGTACTGCCCCTCCGACAGTGCGGCACTCCCTCAGTACTGCCTCTCCGACAGTACAGCACTCCCTCAGTACTGCCCCTCCGACAGTGCGGCACTCCCTCAGTACTGCCCCTCTGAAGGTGCGGTGCTCCCTCAGTACTGCCCCTCCGACAGCGCAGTACGACGCTCCCTCAGCACTGCCCCTCCGACAGTACGGCGTTCCCTCAGTACTGCCCCTCCGACAGCGCAGTGCGGCGCTCCCTCAGTACTGCCCCTCCGACAGTACGGCGCTCCCTCAGTACTGCCCCTCCGACAGTGTGGCGCTCCCTCAGTACTGCCCCTCCGACAGAGCGTCGCTCCCTCAGTACTGCCCCTCCGACAGAGCGTCGCTCCCTCAGTACTGACACTGGGTGAGTGTCGGCCTGGGATTATGGGGCTCAAGACTCTGGAGTGGGACTCGAACCCACGACCTTGGGACACCGAGGCGAGAGAGAGAGAGACAGAGTGCTGAAACCCACTGAACCTCGGCTGACAGAACGCGGGACTTGTTCGAGAAACATACCTCTTTCCCTGGGCTGGCAGTGGACTGGGGGCTTTGGTCGATGGGCTGGAGAACAGCGTTGGTCAGAAGTACGCCCAGAGGCAAGGCCTGTCTGTTTGACTTCTAATACCAGAGAAGATAGGTGAGCAAACATAAAAACATAAGAAATAGGAGCAGGAGTCGGCCATTCGGCCCCTCGAGCCTGCTCCGCCATTCAATACGATCATGGCTGATCCGATCATGGACTCAGCTCGCTCCCCATAACCCTTCACTCCCTTATCGCTCAAAAATCTGTCTATCTCCACCTTAAATATGTTCAATGTCCCAGCCTCCACAGCTCTCTGGGGCAGAGAATTCCACAGATTTACAACCCTCTGAGAGAAGAAATTCCTCCTCATCTCAGTTTTAAATGGGCGGCCCCTTATTCTGAAAATAAGTACATCACATTTGAGCTTTAAGTTCCCACTGCTCAGTCCAAGCCTGAATGTTGTCCAGGTCTTGCTGCATGCGGATATGGATGGCTCCATTATCTGCGGAGTTGCGAATGGAACTGAACACTGTGCAGTCATCAGCGAACATCCCACTTCTGACCTTATGATGGAGGGAAGGTGATTGATGAAGCCGCTGAAGATGGGGGGGGCCCAGGACACTGCCCTGAGGAACTCCTGCAGCGATGCACCGGGGCTGTGATGATTCCACAGCTCGGGCCCCGGGCAGCTGAAGGCACGGCCACCAATGGTGGAGCGATGGATATTGGGGGGGAATGGGCAAGTGGCCAGAATTGGTGGAGCGCAGAGGTCTAGGAGGGGTGTAGGGGCTGCAAGAGATTACAGAGATAGGGAGGAATGTCGGGACTGGAGAAGGTTACAGAGATAGGGAGGGGTGTCGGGGCTGGAGGAGGTTACAGAGATAGGGAGGGGTGTAGGGGCTGGAGGAGGTTACAGAGATAGGGAGGGGTGTAGGCACTGGAGGAGGTTACAGAGATAGGGAGGGGTGTAGGGGCTGGAGGGGGTTACAGAGATAGGGAGCGGTGTCGGGGCTGGAGGAGGTTACAGAGATAGGGAGGGGTGTTGGGGCTGGAGGAGGTTACAGAGATAGGGAGGGGTGTAGGGGCTGGAGGGTGTTACAGAGATAGAGAGGGGTGTAGGGGCTGGAGGGGATTACAGAGATAGAGAGGGGTGCAGGGGCTGGAGGAGGTTACAGAGATAGGGAGGGGTGTAGGGGCTGGAGCAGGTTACAGAGATAGGGAGCGGTGTAGGGGCTGGAGGAGGTTACAGAGATAGGGAGGGGTGTAGGCGCTAGAGGAGGTTACAGAGATAGGGAGGGGTGTAGGGGCTGGAGGGGGTTACAGAGATAGGGAGCGGTGTAGGGGCTGGAGGAGGTTACAGAGATAGGGAGGGGTGTAGGCGCTGGAGGAGGTTACAGAGATAGGGAGTGGTGCAGGGTCTGGAGGAGGTTACAGAGATAGGGAGGGGTGTAAAGGCTGGAGGAGGTTACAGAGATAGGGAGGGGTGTAGAGGCTGGAGGAGGTTACAGAGATAGGGAGGGGTGTAGAGGCTGGAGGAGGTTACAGAGATAGGGAGGGGTGTAGGGGCTGGAGGAGGTTACAGAGATAGGGAGGGGTGTTGGGCTGGAGGGGTTTACAAACAAGAATGAGAATTTAAAAATTGCTGGACCGGGAGCCAATGCCGGTGAGCGAGCACAAGGGGCGATGAGAGCGGGACTCGGGGCGAGTTAGGACACGGGGGCAGCAGAGTTTCGGATGAGTTGAAGTCTACGAAGGGTAGAATGTGGAAGGATTGAACAGGCTGGGGCTCATTTCTCTCGAGAAGAGAGGACTGAGGGGTGAGCTGATGGAGGTGTGTAGATTATGAAAGGGTTCGATCGGGTAGACGTAGAGAAGATGTTCCCACTTGTGGGGGAGACCAGAACTAGGGGCCATCAATATACGACAGTCACTAATAAATCCAATGGGGAATTCAGGAGAAACTTCATTACCCAGAGAGGGGTGAGAATGTGGGACTCGCTCCCACAGGGAGGGGTCGAGGCGAGGAGCAGAGATACATTTAAGGGGAAGCTGGATAAACACATGAGGGAGAAAGGAATAGAAGGATATGGTGATGGGGTGAGATGGAGAGGGGAGGGAGGAGGCTGGTGTGGAACATAAACCCCGGCACGGAGCGGTGGGACATAAACCCCGGCACGGAGCGATGGGGCCCAATGGGCTGTAAATAGTGAGTAATGGAGGTAATGGCCCTGAAATCCCAGCCTCCTTGGGTCCGTATGGAGTGTGTACACAGTGTGTACGGGGTGTTTTTGGGGTATGTACGGGGCGTGTACGGGGCATGTATGGAGTGTGTACAGGGCGTGTGCGGAATGTGTACGGAGTGTGTACGGAGCGTGTACGGGGCGTGTACGGAGTGTGTACGGGGTGTGTACAGTGTGTACGGGGTGTGTACGGGGTGTGTCCGGGGTGTGTACGGAGTGTGTACAGAGTGTGTACGGGGCGTGTACAGGGCATGTACGGAGCGTGTACGGAGCGTGCACGGAGCGCGTGCACGGAGCGTGTACAGAGTGTGTACGGGGCGTGTATGGGGCGTGTACGGAGTGTGTACGGGGCGTGTACAGGGCATGTACGGGGCATGTACGGAGTGTGTATGGGGCATGTACGGAGCGTGTACGGAGTGTGTACGGGGTGTGTGCAGAGTGTGTACGGGATGTGTACGGGGCATGTACAGTGTGTACGGGGTGTGTCCAGGGTGTGTCCGGGGTGTGTACGAGGTGTGTACAGGGAGTGTATGGAGTGTGTATGGAGTGTATACGGGGTGTGTACGGGATGTGTACAGTGTGTACGGGGTGTGTCCGGGGTGTGTGCGGGGTGTGTATGGAGTGTGTACGGGGTGTGTACAGAGTGTGTACCGAGTGTGTATGGAGTGTGTACGGGGTGTGTACGCAGTGTGTACAGGGTGTGTATGGAGTGTGTACAGAGTGTGTACGGAGTGTGTACGGGGTGTCTACGGAGTGTGTATGGAGTGTGTACTGGGTGTGTACGTGGTGTGTTCAGGCGTGTACAGGGTGTGTATGGAGTGTGTACAGAGTGTGTACGGAGTGTGTACGGGGTGTCTACGGAGTGTGTATGGAGTGTGTACTGGGTGTGTATGTGGTGTGTACAGGCGTGTACAGGGTGTGTACGGGCGTGTACAGACCTGGGAAGGCTTCACAAAAGCCGGGTTTTCAGCGCACAATGTACAGAAAACCATCTTTTCCAATCCGCTGAGCTCCAGCACTAGACCCTCCACATGTCCACATCCGGGATATTTGCACGGGCAGGATTGCGGCATTTACCCATATCTTGCCCTGCAAATGTCCTCAAATCTCTTGCGCCTGATAAAAGCTGGTGCATAGCCTCTGGTAACAGGCGTAAGATTTTGAAACATTCAGAAACATATCACAATAAAATTTCAAAAACACATTTTACTGTTAAAAACCTTGCCCACTAAGGTAAGATTATTAGCTCCGCTGGGCAGGGCCACATTGTCCGCACGGCCCAGACACGAGACTCCCAAAGCGAGCGCTCTACTCGGAACTCCTTCACAGCAAACGAGCCAAAGGTGGGCAGAGGAAACGTTACAAGGGACCACCCTCAAAGCCTCCCTGATAAAGTGCAACATCCCCACCGACACCTGGGAGTCCCTGGGCCCAAAGACCGGTCCGCCCTAAGTGGAGGGAGTGCATCCCGGGAGGGCGCTGAGCACCTCGAGTCTCGTCGCCCGAGAGCGTGCAGAAACCAAGCGCAGGCAGCGGAAGGAGCGTGCGGCAAACCAGTCCCACCCTCCCCTTCCCTCAACCACTGTCTGTCCCACCTGTGACAGGGACTGTAATTCCCGTATTAACATAGAAACATAGACAATAGGTGCAGGAGCAGGCCATTCGGCCCTTCGAGCCTGCACCACCATTCAATAAGATCATGGCTGATCATTCCCTCAGTGCCCCATTCCTGCTTTCTCTCCATACCCCTTGATCCCTTTAGCCGTAAGGGCCACACCTAACTCCCTTTTGAATATATTTAACGAACTGGCCTCAACAACTTTCTGTGGTAGAGAATTCCACAGGTTCACAATTCTCTGGGTGAAGAAGTTTCTCCTCATCTCGGTCCTAAATGGCTTACCCCTTATCCTTCGACTGTGACCCCTGGTTCTGGACTTCCCCAACATCGGGAACATTCTTCCTGTATCTAACCTGTCCCATCCCGTTAGAATTTTGCATGTTTCTATGGACTGTTCAGCCACCAAAGAACTTATTTTTAGCGTGGAAGCAAGTCTTCCTCGATTCCGAGGAAATGCCGATGACTGCGATAATTTTAAACTTTAGTACAAAACTTTACAAAAAAGTCGGAAAAATATATTTTGTTTGTAAGACATTTATTAGCTTTAATTTCAATGAATTTTAATTATGTGAGGTGCGTTTTTATTTGGGTGTTTCGGGTGTTTGGGTTTTTTCTGACCAATAGCGTTGAGAGCTTGTAGATACGGACTTCCCGTTGTTGTTAATTGAGGATACTGAATCTGATTGGCTGAGCAGTCACACGTGACTGCACCGTCTCCGTGGGAATCTGGAGGACGGGAGCGCGCTCCGCGGCGCGGGAAGAGAAGGCCCCCTCCCGCACCGGAAACCCACGTTCCTCCGGGACCGCCAGCTACTGCCGGGAAAACTTCCCGGTCGGAGGCGGTCGGCCGAAAGAATCCTCCGAGCGGAATTTCAGGGCCAGGTGATCGACGTTATGGGATGGAGTGAGGCCGGGATCGCGGGAACGGTTACCTTTTGCCTTCCCGTCTGCGTTCGGAAACCGGGATTCTCTTTCCTTCTCCCTGTCGCAAAAAAAAGTGAAAAGAGATACAATGAAAACTAAGGAAATAGTGGTGCCGGAGATTGACCGGAATGGTCCCGGGGATGTGGGACTTCAGTGACGGGGAGAGACTGGAGAAGCTGGGACTGTTCTCCTTGGAGCAGAGAAGGTTAAGGGGACATTTGATAGTGTTCAAAATTATGAGCGCCGCACTGTCGGAGGGGCAGTACTGAGGGAGCGCCGCACTGTCGGAGGGGCAGTACTGAGGGAACGCCGCACTGTCGGAGGGGCAGTACTGAGGGAACGCCGCACTGTCGGAGGGGCAGTACTGAGGGAGCGCCGTACTGTCGGAGGGGCAGTACTGAGGGAGCGCCGTACTGTCGGAGGGGCAGTACTGAGGGAGCGCCGCACTGTCGGAGGGGCAGTACTGAGGGAACGCCGCACTGTCGGAGGGGCAGTACTGAGGGAACGCCGCACTGTCGGAGGGGCAGTACTGAGGGAGCGCCGCACTGTCGGAGGGGCAGTACTGAGGGAGCACCGCACTGCCGGAGGGGCAGTACTGAGGGAGCGCCGCACTGTCGGAGGGGCAGTACTGAGGGAGTGCCGCACTGTCGGAGGGGCAGTACTGAGGGAGCGCCGCACTGTCGGAGGGGCAGTACTGAGGGAGCACCGCACTGCCGGAGGGGCAGTACTGAGGGAGCGCCGCACTGTCGGAGGGGCAGTACTGAGGGAGCACGGCGCTGTCATAGGGGCTGTACTGAGCGAGCACCGCACTGTCGGAGGGGCAGTACTGAGGGAGTGCCGCACTGTCGGAGGGGCAGTACTGAGGGAGTGCCGCACTGTCGGAGGTGCTGTCTTTCGGATGAGACGTTAAACCGAGGCCCCGTCTGCCCTCTTAGGTGGATGTAAAAGAACGCACGGCCACTATTGCGAAGAAGAGCAGGGGGAGTTCTCCCCGGTATCCTGGGGCCTATATTTATCCCTTGACCAACATCACTAAAAACAGATGATCCGGGTCATTATCACATTGCTGTGTGTGGGAGCTTGCTGTGCGCAAATCGGCTGCCGCGTTTTCCACATTACCACTGTAAAAAAAAAAAGTACTTCTTCGGTTGTAAAGCGCCCGGGGGACGTTTGACGACGTCAAATGTGCTGGAGAAATGGAGGACGTGGTCGCTGAGGATGTGAAAGGCGCTGTATAAATGCAGGACCTTCTCTTCTGTTTGATTCATCGGCCTCAACGCCAAACCGTTTCTGTCCTGGGGAACTCAGGGAGTTGCTGACTCTTGCCAGTGTTTTGTGTTCCCACGGAGACAGGAATGTGCGGGTGGTAACCAAGGCCTCAGGCCTCCAGTTTGTGTCGCTCATTAACAGACGGCAGGATCTCGAAGGACACGCATTCGTGGGTTAGCAAAGCCCCGACAACGGGCCACCTTCCAGAGATACGCCTCAAAGTGTGAGAGGCCACGGAACACAGGAACAGGAGGAGGCCCATTCAGCCCCTCGAGCCTGTTACACAGGAACAGGAGGAGGCCCATTCAGCCCCTCGAGCCTGTTACACAGGAACAGGAGGAGGCCCATTCAGCCCCTCGAGCCTGTTACACAGGAACAGGAGGAGGCCCATTCAGCCCCTCGAGCCTGTTACACAGGAACAGGGGGAGGCCCATTCAGCCCCTCGAGCCTGTTACACAGGAACAGGGGGAGGCCCATTCAGCCCCTCGAGCCTGTTACACAGGAACAGGAGGAGGCCCATTCAGCCCCTCGAGCCTGTTACACAGGAACAGGAGGAGGCCCATTCAGCCCCTCGAGCCTGTTACACAGGAACAGGAGGAGGCCCATTCAGCCCCTCGAGCCTGTTACACAGGAACAGGAGGAGGCCCATTCAGCCCCTCGAGCCTGTTACACAGGAACAGGAGGAGGCCCATTCAGCCCCTCGAGCCTGTTACACAGGAACAGGAGGAGGCCCATTCAGCCCCTTGAGCCTGTTACACAGGAACAGGAGGAGGCCCATTCAGCCCCTCGAGCCTGTTACACAGGAACAGGAGGAGGCCCATTCAGCCCCTCGAGCCTGTTACACAGGAACAGGAGGAGGCCCATTCAGCCCCTCGAGCCTGTTACACAGGAACAGGAGGAGGCCCATTCAGCCCCTTGAGCCTGTTACACAGGAACAGGAGGAGGCCCATTCAGCCCCTCGAGCCTGTTACACAGGAACAGGAGGAGGCCCATTCAGCCCCTCGAGCCTGTTACACAGGAACAGGAGGAGGCCCATTCAGCCCCTCGAGCCTGTTACACAGGAACAGGAGTAGGCCCATTCAGCTCCTCGAGCCATTACACAGGAACAGGAGGAGCCCATTCAGCCCCTCAGTACTACCCCTCCGACAGTGTGGCGCTCTCTCAGTATACTCCATCTGCCAAATTTTTGCCCACTCACTTAGTCTGTCTATGTCCTTTTGCAGATTTTTTGTGTCCTCCTCACACATTCCTTTTCCTCCCATCTTTGTATCGTCAGCAAACTTGGCTACATTACACTCGATCCCTTCTTCCAAGTCGTTAATATAGATTGTAAATAGTTGGGGTCCCAGCACTGATCCCTGCGACACCCCACCAGTTACTGATTGCCAACCCGAGAATGAACCATTTATCCCGACTCTCTGTTCTCTGTTAGTTCGCCAATCCTCTATCCATGCTAATATATTACCTCCAACCACGTGAACTTTTATCTTGTGCAGTACCCTTTTATGTGAGACCTTGCCAAATGCCTTCTGAAAGTCCAAGTACACCACATCCACTGGTTTCCCCTTTATCCACCCTGTCCGTTGCATTCTGAAAGAATTCCAGCAAATTTGCATTACCACAGCAGACCACCATGTGGAGCTGTTGCGGGAGCTGTCTATTGCAGAGACGGAGAAGGCACTTACAGCGTTTCATCGCGAGGCCGATGAGGGTGAGGATGAGCGCCGTCACCAGAGTTCCTCCGACACAGCCCACCACGATCCCCGCCACAGTTCCCGAGTCGAGTCCGGACCCTGGAGCGGGGAAAGGTAACGAAGATGAAATGGGAGGAACGGCTTGCGAAACGCGCGGAGGCAGAGGGGCGATGGGTGGGGTGTGGGGGTATCTTACATCACCGCACCTGGGGTATTGTGCACAGTTTGGGTCTCCTTACCCAAGGAACGATATACTTGAGGGGCCTGGACGGAGTGGATAGTAAGGGTGTAGTTACATTGGTGAAGTGGTCTATTACGAGGGGGCATAGTTTTAAGGTGGTTAATAGAAACATAGAAAAGTAGGTGCAGGAGTAGGCCATTCGGCCCTTCGAGCCTGCACCGCCATTCAATAAGATCATGGCTGATCATTCCCTCAGTACCCCTTTCCTGCTTTCTCTCCATACCCCTTGATCCCCTTAGCCGCAAGGGCCACATCTAACTCCCTCTTGAATATATCCAGTGAACTGGCATCAACAAATCTCTGCGGCAGGGAATTCCACAGGTTAACATCTCTCTAAGTGAAGAAGTTTCTCCTCGTCTCAGTCCTAAATGGCCTACCCCTTATCCTGAGACTATGTCCCCTGGTTCTTCCCGCATCTAACCTGTCCAGTCCCGTCAGAATCTTATACGTTGCTATGAGATCCCCTCTCATCCTTCTAAACTCCAGTGAATACAGGCCCAGTTGATCCAGTCTCTCCTCATATGGCAGTCCGGCCATCCCGGGAATCAGTCTGGTGAACCTTCGCTGCACTCCCTCAATCGCAAGAACGTCCTTCCTCAGATTAGGAGACCAAAACTGAACACAATATTCCAG
Source organism: Pristiophorus japonicus (assembly GCF_044704955.1). Taxonomy (NCBI): domain Eukaryota; kingdom Metazoa; phylum Chordata; class Chondrichthyes; family Pristiophoridae; genus Pristiophorus; species Pristiophorus japonicus. The sequence continues at coordinate 11,509,996 of NC_092007.1, read as the reverse complement.
GTGAGGCCTCACCAAGGCCCTGTACAACTGCAGTAAGACCTCCCTGCTCCTATACTCAAATCCCCTCGCTATGAAGGCCAACATACCATTTGCCTTCTTCACCGCCTGCTGTACCTGCATGCCAACTTTCAGTGACTGATGAACCATGACACCCAGGTCTCGTTGCACCTCCCCTTTTCCTAGTCTGCCACCATTCAGATAATAATTTGCCTTCGTGTTTTTGCCCCAAAATGGATGACCTCACATTTATCCACATTATGCTGCATCTGCCATGCATTTGCCCACTCACCTAACCTGTCCAAGTCACCCTGCAGCCTCTTAGCGTCCTCCTCACAGCTCACACCGCCACCCAGCTTAGTGTCATCTGCAAACTTGGAGATATTACACTCAATTCCTTCATCCAAATCGTTAATGTATATGTGGTTGGTGGAAGGTTTGGAGGGGATTTGAGGGGGGGTTCTTTACACAGAGGGTTGTGGGGATCTGGAACTCGCTGCCTGGAAGGGTGGTGGATGCAGAAACCCTCACCACTTTTAAGAGATGGTTGGATGAGCACTTAAAGTGCCGTAACCTGCAGGGTTACGGATCAAGAGTTGGTATTTGGGATTAGACTGGATGACCTTATGTTGGACGGAGCAGATGTAATGGTAAGTACCGCAGGGAATCGAATACGGCCAGGGTGATCTCCTGGACTAGTGTCGATCGCCCGGATCGGTCGGAGAGGAATTTTCCCAGATTTTTTTTCTCCCCTAAATTGGCCTGGGTTTTTATCGGGTTTTTGCCTCTCCCAGGAGATCACATGGCTCCGGTTGAGGTAGAGTGTAGAATGATTCAGTATAGGGGGGGTGTCGCAGTTGTGTGGGGCGGACTGGTTGGGCTGGGTGCTCTTTGCCTTTCCGTCATTGTTCATAGGTTTATATGTAACCTTCAGGGCTGCTGACCGAGGGCCGTGTGTCTCTTTGTCGGCCGATGTGGACACGATGGGCCGGAATGGCCTCCTTCTGCCCTGTAAATTTCTATGTTTCTATGTTTGCCATTGATGGAGTGCAGCGAAGGTTCACCAGACTGATTCCTGGGATGGGGGGGGATTGTCCGATGAGGAGAGATTGAGCAGACGAGGCCGATATTCCCTAGAGTTTGGAAGAATGAGAGGTGATCTCATTGAAACACACCAGATTCTGAGGGGGAGTGACAGGGTAGATGCAGGAAGGGTGTTTCCCCCCGGGCTGGGGAGTCTAGAACCAGGGGGGTCACACAGTCTCAGGATAAGGGGTCGGCCATTGAGGACTGAGATGAGGAGGAATTTCTTCACTCAGAGAGGAGGTGAATCTTTGGAATTCTCTGCCCCAGAGGGCCATGGAGGCTCAGTCGTTGAGTATATTCGAGGCTGGGATCGAGAGATTTTCGGACTCTTGAGGAAATGGAGGGATCGAGTGGGGAAAGTGGAGTTGAGGTCGAAGGTCAGCCGTGATCTCAGTGAATAACGGAGCCGGCTCGAGGGGCGGAATGGCCGACTCCTGCTCCTGTGTCTTGTGTTCTTACACAGGTGCGGAGAGACGCCACACTATCGTGAGACGGGACCGAGAGACGAGACGGCGGTTCAACCTTCCGTTTAAATCTCACGCCCCCTCCATCTCTACCTTTTCTCGTTCCCTCTCTCCTCCCTCTCAGTTTCTCCCTATCTTTCTCTGTTTGGTTTAGTCCTCTCCTCACCTCCTATGCTCACTTTCTCTCTCTCTCTTTCTCTCAGATTCACTCTCATCTCTTCCTCCCTCCCGCTCTCTCTCGGTCTCCTTTCTCTGTGCTCTCTTCCCTATCTCTTTCTCCGTTCCTTTCCCTCTCTCCTTCCTCTGATTTTGCTGATCTTCTCACCAGCTCTCTCTCTCTCCCTGTCGTTCATTCAATTTCTCTCCCTTAACCCCCTCTCCCTCAGGTTCTCTCTCTCTCTCTCCTTCTATTTCTCTCTCTCTCTATATATATATATATCTGTCTCTCTCTCTCTGTCTCTCTCTCTCTCTCTCTCTCTTCTCTGTCTCTCTCTCTCTCTCTCTCTCTCTGCCTCTCTCTCTCTCTCTCTCTCTCTCTCTCTCTCTCTATCTCTGTCTGTCTCTGTTTCTCTCTCTCTGTGTCTCTCTCTTGCTATCTCTCACTATCTCTCTCTCTGTCTCTCTCTATCTCTTTATCTCTGTCTCTCTCTCTATCTCTGCCTCTCTATCTCTCTCTGTCTCTCTATCTCTCTATCTCTCTCTGTCTCTCTCTCTTCTCTGTCTCTCTCTGTCTCTCTCTCTGTCTCTCTCTCTCTGTCTCTCTCTCTCTGTCTCTGTCTCGCTCTCTCTGTCTCTCTCTCTCTATCTATCTCTCTCTGTCTCTCTCTGTCTCTCTCTATCTCTATCTTTCTCTATCTCTCTCTATCTCTGTCTCTGTCTCTGTCTCTGTCTCTCTCTCTCTGTCTCTCTCTCTCTCTCTCTGTCTCTCTCTCTGTCTCTCTCTCTCTCTGTCTCTCTCTGTCGCTCTGTCCCTCTCTCTCTGTCTCTCTCTGTCTCTGTCTCTCTCTCTCCGTCTCTGTCTCTCTCTGTCTCTCCCTCTCCTTCTCTGTCTCTGTCTCTCTCTCTCACGATTGATGCAGTGTTGAAACATTCTCAAAAAACGGCGCTTTTTAAAGCTAAAAGTGAAGGGGTGTGACCCAGGAATATCAGCCTGTGTGTCAGTCTGATAAAACCTGATGATATCGAGCCCCAGACTGCCGGCAATCTATACTGGATGGGCAGGCGAATCGATGGAAATCTAACTCCCACTGATCTCTCTGACTCTTCCCGTTTAATGGCTATTTATATTGTCATGTATGTACATGCTGTTTGTAGCCACCAGATGGTGTCATTGTTGGAGGCCATTAAGCAGGATGCACATGGGTCTGCTCTGGTATAAAAGGCCAGCCATTTTAGGAGTCAGGCGCTTTGGGCCTAAATAAAGCAGAGCCAAGATCGTACCTTGCTTAGTTAAACAACACTCAGTTTGTACCTTTATTGCATATATAACATATATCAGCTCGCAGTTGTTCAGAGAGGGGCTTGAGTGACTCTGGTGTTACTATTATGTATTATCTTTACATTAATCTGCCGGAGATGTTTCAGCCCAATCAGATTTGTGAAGCAGAGATTCCACCAATGGACAATTGCGCTCGATGGCCACTGAAATTTCCCAGCATGCTTCCCGGGCTCTCCGCCATTGGGCCTCGAGCCCGGAACCCGCGAGCCAATCAGCGCAGGCGCAAGGGCCGGAGGGTAGGATCGCTCCACACGTCACCCAGTGACATAACGTTACGTGACTGTCCCTCAGGGGCAGGGACAGAGGGAGAGAGAGAGAGAGAGGGAGAGAGGGAGGAAGAGAGGGAGAGAGAGAGAGAGAGGGAAAGAGAGAGGGAGAGGGAGAGTGAGAGGGAGGGAGAGAGAGGGAGGGAGAGGGAGAGCGAGAGGGAGGGGGAGAGAGAGGGAGAGAGGGAAGGAGAGGGAGAAAGAGGGAGTGAGGGGGAGAGAGAGAGGGAGAGAGGAGGAGAGAGAGAGGGAGAGAGAGGGAGAGCGAGAGAGAGAGGGGGAGAGAGAGAGGGAGAGAGGGAGGGAGAGGGAGAGCAAGAGATAGGGGGAGGAGAGAGAGAGAGAGAGGGAGAGAGAGGGAGGGAGAGAGGGAAAGGGAGAGAGAGAGAGAGAGGGTGAGAGAGAGGGAGAAAGAGGGCGGGACAGAGGGAGAGAGAGAGAGAGAGAGAGAGGGAGGGAGAGGCGGGGAGAGAGAGGGAGAGAGGGAGAGGAAGAGACAGGGAGAAAGAGAGAGAGAAGGAGATGGACGGAGGAAGAGAGACGGAGAGAGAGAGAAAGAGGGATAGAGGGAGAGGGAAAGAGGGAGAGATGGAAAGAGGGAGGGAGAGAGAGAGAGAGAGGGAGAGAGAGGAAGAGAGAGGAAGAGGGAGGGAGAGAGAGAGAGGGCGAGAGAGAGGGAGAAAGAGGGCGGGAGAGAGAGAGAGGGAGGGAGAGGCGGGGGAGAGAGAGGGAGCGAGGGAGACAGAGGGAGACAGAGGGAGAGGGAAGGAGGGAGACAGAGGGAGACGGTAGGAGAGAGGGAGAGAGGGAGAGGGAGAGGTGGGGAGAGAGAGAGGGAGAGAGGGAGAGGGAGAGAGAGGGAGAGAGAGAGAGTTGGAGAGGGAGGGAGGAAGAGAGACGGCGAGAGAGAGAAAGAGGGATAGAGGGAGAGGCAAAGAGGGAGAGATGGAGAGAGGGAGGGAGAGAGAGAGGGAGAAGGGGAGATAGAGGGAGGGAGAGCGACAGAGAGAGACAGGGAGAGAGTGAGAGAGAGATGGGGGGGTGTGCTGGGATTGTCCGAAGGCAGAGCGCCCCTCCCCCAGTCCCATCCCTCCCCTCCCCCAGCCCGAAACCCCTCTCCGGGATGGACCGTGACCGACGGCGGGGGCGACACATGTCGGGGAGGGGGTCCCAGGCTCCAGCCCTGTCACCGGGACCACACAGAGGGAGGGGCTTGCGGCGGGATCCAGCGGGACCCTGGCCCAATGCTCCGTGGCCCCCGCCTCACGCTGCGTGCGCTACTCGCTGCCCCCTGCCCCCGCTCCGCCCCTCCCCCTCTGCACCCAGAAGGAGGTGACCAACGCGCTCTCCGGAACCTTCCAGGACACGTTCGCCGCCACACCGCCCGCGGAGTGCCAGACCGAGACGTTGGTGATGGCGGGCGCTGTGAAAACAAAACATTGGTTGTTGGTGAGCGGTTCTAGCGGCCCTGGGTTACCGCACACTGCCTGCATTAGGCCAGGCGCACAATACAAGGGCAGGTCAGGCCTGAACTGCATACAACACTCCCCCGCCTGCCCCCCACCCCCCCACGGACCCCGACCTGCGAGACGAAATCTCCGCGCGTCGGGGCTATAGAGCTGGAGACTCTGCAGCTTCCAGCGCGGGCTGGCATAAATGTGCGACGGCAAATGTTCGAGGTGGGTGACTGGTGACATCATCAGGACCCAGGTCGCCATTTGTAGCGTGGGCCGGAACATCAGCGGGGCCCTGGTATGGCGGAGGTGGGGCGAGAGATCGGGGGCAGAGGATCGGCGAGAGATCGGGGGCGGAGGAGCGGAGAGAGATCGGGGGCGGAGGAGCGGCGAGAGATCGGGGGCGGAGGAGCGGCGAGAGATCGGGGGCGGAGGAGCGGCGGGAGATCGGGGGCGGAGGAGCGGCGAGAGATCGGGGCGGAGGAGCGGCGAGAGATCGGGGCGGAGGAGCGGTGAGAGCTCGTGGCGGAGGAGAGGCGAGAGATCGGGGCGGAGGAGCGGTGAGAGCTCGTGGCGGAGGAGCGGCGAGAGATCGGGGCGGAGGAGCGGCGAGAGATCGGGGCGGAGGAGCGGCGAGAGATCGGGGCGGAGGAGCGGGGAGAGATCGGGGCGGAGGAGCGGCGAGAGATCGGGGCGGAGGAGCGGCGAGAGATCGGGGCGGAGGAGCGGGGAGAGATCGGGGCGGAGGAGCGGCGAGAGATCGGGGGCGGAGGAGCGGCGAGAGATCGGGGGCGGAGGAGCGGCGAGAGATCGGGGGCGGAGGAGAGGCGAGAGATCGGGGCGGAGGAGCGGCGAGAGATCGGGGCGGAGGAGCGGCGAGAGATCGGGGCGGAGGAGCGGTGAGAGATCGGGGCGGAGGAGCGGCGAGAGATCGGGGCGGAGGAGCGGCGAGAGATCGGGGCGGAGGAGAGGCGAGAGATCGGGGGGCGGAGGAGCGGTGAGAGCTCGGGGCGGAGGAGCGGTGAGAGCTCGTGGCGGAGGAGAGGCGAGAGATCGGGGCGGAGGAGAGGCGAGAGACCGGGGCGGAGGAGAGGCGAGAGATCGGGGGGCGGAGGAGCGGCGAGAGATCGGGGGCGGAGGAGAGGCGAGAGATCGGGGGGCGGAGGAGAGGCGAGAGATCGGGGGCGGAGGAGAGGCGAGAGACCGGGGCGGAGGAGAGGCGAGAGATCGGGGCGGAGGAGAGGCGAGAGATCGGGGTGGAGGAGAGGCGAGAGACCGGGGCGGAGGAGCGGTGAGAGACCGGGGCGGAGGAGCGGTGAGAGATCGGGGCGGAGGAGAGGCGAGAGATCGGGGCGGAGGAGCGGTGAGAGACCGGGGCGGAGGAGAGGCGAGAGATCGGGGCGGAGGAGAGGCGAGAGATCGGGGTGGAGGAGAGGCGAGAGATCGGGGCGGAGGAGAGGCGAGAGATCGGGGCGGAGGAGTATCGAGAGATCGGGGCGGAGGAGTATCGAGAGATCGGGGCGGAGGAGTATCGAGAGATCGGGGGCGGAGGAGCGGAGAGAGATCGGGGCGGAGGAGAGGCGAGAGATCGGGGGCGGAGGAGCGGTGAGAGATCGGGGCGGAGGAGAGGCGAGAGATCGGGGGCGGAGGAGCGGCGAGAGATCGGGGGCGGAGGAACAGCGAGAGATCGGGGCGGAGGAGCGGCGAGAGATCGGGGGCGGAGAGAGATCGGGGGCGGAGGAGCGGAGAGAGATCGGGGGCGGAGGAGCGGCGAGTGATCGGGGCGGAGGAGTGGCGAGAGATCGGGACAGAGGAGCGGCGAGAGATCGGGGGCGGAGGAGCGGCGAGAGATCGGGGCAGAGGAGCGGAGAGAGATCGGGGGCGGAGGAGCGGTGAGAGCTCGGGGCGGAGGAGCGGTGAGAGCTCGTGGCGGAGGAGAGGCGAGAGATCGGGGCGGAGGAGAGGCGAGAGACCGGGGGCGGAGGAGAGGCGAGAGATCGGGGGGCGGAGGAGAGGCGAGAGATCGGGGGCGGAGGAGAGGCGAGAGACCGGGGCGGAGGAGAGGCGAGAGATCGGGGCGGAGGAGAGGCGAGAGATCGGGGTGGAGGAGAGGCGAGAGACCGGGGCGGAGGAGCGGTGAGAGACCGGGGCGGAGGAGAGGCGAGAGATCGGGGCGGAGGAGAGGCGAGAGATCGGGGTGGAGGAGAGGCGAGAGACCGGGGCGGAGGAGCGGTGAGAGAGGATAGGGGGCCCAGAAGAGCCAAGGGCCCAGGGGCAGCACGGGCCCAGCCCAAACTGTGCGATATGTGCGCGCACTAGGTCCGTGCAGCAGAGCAGGTCTCCAGTCGTCGTGGTTAACCCTTGCCCCTAGACCAAGACCTTGCTCTGTCAAGCCCGTGTGGTGGCTGGTGTGTAACAGCCACCACACGTTCAAAAAATCCATGGACAGGCATCAGCCAACCCCTCAATTGGAGTTCAGGACTGGAACATCGGGCCCTTCATTGAAACATCTGTGAACTCATGTGGAAGCAAGTCATCTTCGTTCGAGGGACCGCCTATGATGATGATAAAACGCTAGTTAAGCCATAGCTGGAGTACTGCGTGCAGGTATGGTCACTGCATTACAGGAAAGACATTGCAATGTATATACCTGTGAGTTTGCTCAGAGGTTTGTGGGGCTGTTGTGTTGGGCGTGGCTTAGCCGGTCATGTGATGTTCACAAGACTCAATAAAACCCCAGCCAGTTGGGTTCGGGGGATCCACGATGGGGCAGGTGGTTGTGAGCCTGGTGGATGAACTGGTAATGTGTAATGTGATTGTTAAACCTTTTGTTAATACACCAACTAGTTCTTAATAGCAATGTGTTGCTATGAATTCTGACGCAAAGAACACCTTGAAGCAAATACATTTCAGATAGAGAATTTACCAGGTCCCTTGCTTTTTGTGGTATATAGCAATGATTTAGACTTGAATTTAGGGAGTATGATTAAGAAGTTTGCAGATGATACTAAAATCGGCCGTGTGGTTGATGATGAAGAAGAAAGCTGTGGACTGCAGGAAGACATCAATGGACTGGTCAGGTGGGCAGAACAGTGACAAATGGAATTCAATCCGGGGAAGTGTGAGGTCATGCATTTGGGGAGGGCTAACAAGGCAAGGGAATACACATTAAATGGTAGGACACTGAGAAGTGTAGCGGAACAAAGGGACCTTGGAGTGCAGGTCCACAGATCTCTGAAGGTAGCAGGCCAGGTAGATAAGGTGGTTAAGAAGGCCTACGGAATACTTGTCTTTATTAGTCGAGGCATAGAATACAAGAGCAGGGAAGTTATGCTTGAACTGTATAAATACTGGTCAGGCCACAGCTGGAGTACTGCGTGCAGTTCTGGTCACCACATTACAGGAAAGATGTGATTGCACTGGAGAGGGTACAGAGGAGATTTACCAGGATGTTGCACTGGAGAGGGTACAGAGGAGATTTACCAGGATGTTGCACTGGAGAGGGTACAGAGGAGATTTACCAGGATGTTGCACTGGAGAGGGTACAGAGGAGATTTACCAGGATGTTGCACTGGAGAGGATAGAGAGGAGATTTACCAGGATGTTGCACTGGAGAGGGTGCAGAGGAGATTTACCAAGATGTTGCACTGGAGAGGGTACAGAGGAGATTTACCAGGATGTTGCCGGGACTGGAGAATTTTAGCGATGAGGAAAGATTGGATAGGCTGGGGTTGTTTTCGTTGGAACAGAGGAGGCTGAGGGGAGACCTGATTGAGGTGTATATAATTATAAGGGGCCTGGATGGAGTGGATAGGACGGACCTGTTTCCCTTGGCAGAGGGGTCAACAACCAGGGGGGAGAGATTGAAAGTAATTGGGGGGAGGTTTAGAGGGGAATTGAGGGGAAATGTCTTCACCCAGAGGGTGGTGGGGGTCTGGAACTCACTGCCTGAAAGGGTGGTAGAGGCAGAAACCCTCACCACATTTAAAAAGTACTTGGATGTACACTTGAAGTGCAGTAACCTACAGGGCTACGGACGCAGAGCGGGAAAGTGGGATAAGGCTGGATAGCTCTTGGTCGGCCGGCACGGACACGATGGGCCGAAATGACCTCCTTCCGTGTGGAAGAACGGTACTGAGGGAGCGCCGCACCGTCGGAGGGGCGGTACTGAGGGAGTGCCGCACTGTCGGAGGGGCGGTACTGAGGGAGCGCCGCACTGTCGGAGGGGCAGTGCTGAGGGAGCGCCGCACTGTCGGAGGGGCGGTACTGAGGGAGTGCCGCACTGTCGGCGGGGCAGTACTGAGGGAGCGCTGCACTGTCGGAGGGGCAGTACTGAGGGAGCACTGTCGGAGGGGCAGTACTGAGGGAGCGCTGCACTGTCGGAGGGGCAGTACTGAGGGAGCGCCGCACTGTCGGAGGGTCCGTACCGAGTGAGTGCCGCAGTGTCTGTCTGATGAGACGTTAAACCGAGGCCCCGTCTGCCCTCTCAGGTGGATGTAAATGATCCCACGGCCACTATTTAGAAGAAGAGCAGGGGGAGTCCTCCCAAGTGTCCTGGGGCCAAAATCTATCCCCCAAACAAAATCACTAAAAAGGAGATGATCTGGGTCATTATTACGTTGCTGTCTGTGGGAGCTTGCTGTACACAAATCGGCTGCCGCGTTTCCCACATTACAACAGTGACCGCACTTCAATAAAAGTGTTTCATTGGCTGTAAGGCGCTTCGGGACGTCCTGAGGTGGCGAAAGGCGCTATAGAAATGCACGATGTTTTCCGTCTCAGAGAGGTCTGTCCTCCCGGTCAAGGTCAATGTTTGGGTGTTCATTCCCAGAGGGTTGCGGCAGGAGCAGGTGTAAATCCCTGTGTCATTCCCCGCGGAAAAGCTCCGTATGTGCATTTCCTGGCCGCTGGGTGAGATGGCTAATTTCCGCCCGCTCGCTAATTCCCTCCGCCCCCGGTACCAGCGACAGATGGGGGAGGGGTTCGCTGTGACCTGCCCCGCTCTCTCCCCATAGTCCTGTATCAATCACAAACCAATCCCACTGCCCCGCTCTCTCCCCATAATCCTGTATCAATCACAAACCAATCCCACTGCCCCGCTCTCTCCCCATAGTCCTGTATCAATCACAAACCAATCCCACTGCCCCGCTCTCTCCCCATAGTCCTGTATCAATCACAAACCAATCCCACTGCCCCGCTCTCTCCCCATAGTCCTGTATCAATCACAAACCAATCCCAGTGTCCCGCTCTCTCCCCATAGTCCTGTATCAATCACAAACCAATCCCAGTGTCCCACTCTCTCCCCATAGTCCTGTATCAATCCCCAAACTAATCCCACTGCCCCGCTCTCTCCCCATAGCCCTGTATCAATCCCAAACTAATCCCACTGCCCCGCTCTCTCCCCATAGTCCTGTATCAATCCCAAACTAATCCCACTGCCCCACTCTCTCCCCATAGTCCTGTATCAATCACAAACCAATCCCACTGCCCCGCTCTCTCCCCATAGTCCTGTATCAATCACAAACCAATCCCACTGCCCCGCGCTCTCCCCATAGTCCTGTATCAATCACAAACCAATCCCACTGCCCCGCTCTCTCCCCATAGTCCTGTATCAATCCCAAACTAATCCCACTGCCCCACTCTCTCCCCATAGTCCTGTATCAATCACAAACCAATCCCAGTGTCCCGCTCTCTCCCCATAGTCCTGTATCAATCACAAACTAATCCCACTGCCCCACTCTCTCCCCATAGCCCTGTATCAATCACAAACCAATCCCACTGCCCCGCTCTCTCCCCATAGTCCTGTATCAATCACAAACTAATCCCACTGCCCCACTCTCTCCCCATAGCCCTGTATCAATCACAAACCAATCCCACTGCCCCACTCTCTCCCCATAGCCCTGTATCAATCACAAACCAATCCCACTGCCCCATTCTCTCCCCATAGCCCTGTATCAATCCCAAACCAATCCCACTGCCCCGCTCTCTCCCCATAGCCCTGTATCAATCCCCAAACTAATCCCACTGCCCCGCTCTCTCCCCATAGTCCTGTATCAATCACAAACCAATCCCATTGCCCCGCTCTCTCCCCATAGTCCTGTATCAATCCCCAAACTAATCCCACTGCCCCGCTCTCTCCCCATAGTCCTGTATCAATCACAAACCAATCCCACTGCCCCGCTCTCTCCCCATAGTCCTGTATCAATCACAAACCAATCCCACTGCCCCGCTCTCTCCCCATAGTCCTGTATCAATCCCCAAACTAATCCCACTGCCCCGCTCTCTCCCCATAGCCCTGTATCAATCCCAAACTAATCCCACTGCCCCACTCTCTCCCCATAGTCCTGTATCAATCACAAACCAATCCCAGTGTCCCGCTCTCTCCCCATAGTCCTGTATCAATCACAAACTAATCCCACTGCCCCACTCTCTCCCCATAGCCCTGTATCAATCACAAACCAATCCCACTGCCCCGCTCTCTCCCCATAGTCCTGTATCAATCACAAACTAATCCCACTGCCCCACTCTCTCCCCATAGCCCTGTATCAATCACAAACCAATCCCACTGCCCCACTCTCTCCCCATAGCCCTGTATCAATCACAAACCAATCCCACTGCCCCATTCTCTCCCCATAGCCCTGTATCAATCCCAAACCAATCCCACTGCCCCACTCTCTCCCCATAGCCCTGTATCAATCTCCAAACTAATCCCACTGCCCCGCTCTCTCCCCATAGTCCTGTATCAATCACAAACCAATCCCATTGCCCCGCTCTCTCCCCATAGTCCTGTATCAATCCCCAAACTAATCCCACTGCCCCGCTCTCTCCCCATAGTCCTGTATCAATCACAAACTAATCCCACTGCCCCGCTCTCTCCCCATAGTCCTGTATCAATCACAAACCAATCCCAGTGTCCCGCTCTCTCCCCATAGTCCTGTATCAATCACAAACCAATCCCAGTGTCCCGCTCTCTCCCCATAGTCCTGTATCAATCCCCAAACTAATCCCACTGCCCCGCTCTCTCCCCATAGCCCTGTATCAATCCCAAACTAATCCCACTGCCCCACTCTCTCCCCATAGTCCTGTATCAATCACAAACCAATCCCAGTGTCCCGCTCTCTCCCCATAGTCCTGTATCAATCACAAACTAATCCCACTGCCCCACTCTCTCCCCATAGCCCTGTATCAATCACCAACCAATCCCACTGCCCCGCTCTCTCCCCATAGTCCTGTATCAATCACAAACTAATCCCACTGCCCCACTCTCTCCCCATAGCCCTGTATCAATCACAAACCAATCCCACTGCCCCACTCTCTCCCCATAGCCCTGTATCAATCACCAACCAATCCCACTGCCCCGCTCTCTCCCCATAGTCCTGTATCAATCACAAACCAATCCCAGTGTCCCGCTCTCTCCCCATAGTCCTGTATCAATCACAAACTAATCCCACTGCCCCACTCTCTCCCCATAGCCCTGTATCAATCACCAACCAATCCCACTGCCCCGCTCTCTCCCCATAGTCCTGTATCAATCACAAACTAATCCCACTGCCCCACTCTCTCCCCATAGCCCTGTATCAATCACAAACCAATCCCACTGCCCCACTCTCTCCCCATAGCCCTGTATCAATCACAAACCAATCCCACTGCCCCATTCTCTCCCCATAGCCCTGTATCAATCCCAAACCAATCCCACTGCCCCGCTCTCTCCCCATAGCCCTGTATCAATCCCCAAACTAATCCCACTGCCCCGCTCTCTCCCCATAGTCCTGTATCAATCACAAACCAATCCCACTGCCCCGCTCTCTCCCCATAGTCCTGTATCAATCCCCAAACTAATCCCACTGCCCCGCTCTCTCCCCATAGTCCTGTATCAATCACAAACCAATCCCACTGCCCCGCTCTCTCCCCATAGTCCTGTATCAATCCCCAAACTAATCCCACTGCCCCGCTCTCTCCCCATAGCCCTGTATCAATCCCCAAACTAATCTCACTGCCCCGCTCTCTCCCCATAGCCCTGTATCAATCACAAACTAATCCCACTGTCCCGCTCTCTCCCCATAGCCCTGTATCAATCACAAACTAATCCCACTGCCCCGCTCTCTCCCCATAGCCCTGTATCAATCCCAAACTAATCCCACTGCCCCGCTCTCTCCCCATAGCCCTGTATCAATCCCCAAACTAATCCCACTGCCCCGCTCTCTCCCCATAACCCTGTATCAATCCCCAAACTAATCCCACTGCCCCACTCTCTCCCCATAGCCCTGTATCAATCACAAACCAATCCCACTGCCCCGCTCTCTCCCCATAGCCCTGTATCAATCACAAACTATTCCCACTGCCCTGCTCTCTCCCCATAGTCCTGTATCAATCCCAAACCAATTTCACTGCCCCGCTCTCTCCCTATAGCCCCGTATCAATCCCCAAACTAATCCCACTGCCCCGCTCTCTCCCCATAGTCCTGTATCAATCCCCAAACTAATCCTACTGTCCTGCTCTCTCCCCATAGCCCTGTATCAAACTCCAAACTAATCCGACTGCCCCGCTCTCTCCCCATAGCCCTGTATCAATTCCCAATCTAACCCCACTGCCCCGCTCTCTCTCCATAGCCCTGTATCAATCCCCAAATGAATCCCACTGCCCCGCTCTCTCCCCATAACCCTGTATCAATCCCTAATCTAATCCCACTGCCCCGCTCTCTCCCCATAGCCCTGTATCAATCCCAAACCAATCTCACTGCCCCGCTCTCTCCCTATAGCCCTGAATCAATCCCCAAACTAATCCCACTGCCCCGCTCTCTCCCCATAGCCCTGTATCAATTCCCAAACTAATCCCACTGTCACGCTCTCTCCCCATAGCGCTGTATCAATCACCAACCTAATTCCACTGCCCCGCTCTCTCCCCATAGCCCTGTATCAATCCCAAACTAATCCCACTGCCCCACTCTCTCCCTATAGCCCTGAATCAATCCCCAAACTAATCCCACTGCCCCGCTCTCTCCCCATAGCCCTATATCAGTCACAAACCAATCCCACTGCCCTGCTCTCTCCCCATAGCCCTGTATCAATCCCCAATCTAATCCCACTGCCCCGCTCTCTCCCCATAGCCCTGTATCAATCCCAAACTAATCCCACTGCCCCACTCTCTCCCTATAGCCCTGTATCAATCCCCAATCTAATCCCACTGCCCCACTCTCTCCCCATAGCCCTGTATTAATCCCCAAATGAATCCCACTGCCCCGCTCTCTCCCCATAGCCCTGTATCAATCCCCAATCTAATCCCACTGCCCCGCTCTCTCCCCATAGTCCTGTATCAATCCACAAACTAATCCCACTGCCCCGCTCTCTCCCCATAGTCCTGTATCAATCCACAAACTAATCCCATTGCCCCACTCTCTCCCCATAGCTCTGCATCAATCCCCAAACTAATTCCACTGGCCCGCTTTCTCCCCATACCCCCGTATCAATCCACAAAGCAGTCCCACTAGCTCGCTTGCTCTCTCAATAGGCACTGCTGTTCATCATTTACATAAATGATCTGGACGTGGGAATCGGAAGTTCAATTTCAACATTTGCGCAGGGCACCAAATTGGAGGGTGCAGCTAATCCAGAGAAGGACTTAGACTAAATATCAGTAAAGATTCATGAGTTTGCAGAATGGGGGTGTAAATAGCAAATGAAGTTCACTATAGATAAGTATGAGATTAAGAGGCCACATACAAGGATTTGAAAACAAGGATGAGAATTTTGAAATCGTGGCGTTGCTTAACCGAGAGCCAATGTAAGTCAACGAGCACAGGGGGTGATAGGTGAGCGGGACTCGGTACGAGTTAGGATGCAGGGACAGCTGAGTTTTGGATGAACTCTAGTTTACGTAGGGTAGAATGTGGGAGGCCAGCCAGGGGTGCACTGAAATGGTCAGGTCTGGAGGTAACAAAGGCAGGGATGAGGGTTTCAGCAGTGGATGAGCTGAGGCAGGGGGGCAGAGATGGGCAATGTTATGGAGATTGGAATGGGCGGTGTTAAGGTCTCGACTGGAATATTGTGTCTGGCCGGGCCAGCGGATCTGAGCGCTGGGGAAGCCTCCTGGCCACTCACAGGAGAAACATAAGGCCTTGTTGCTGTCGATGGAGGACAGCAGGCAGGTCGGACGTCTGGAAGGCACCTCTGGGGAGACATAAAAGGCGTATGGTCAGCAAGCGCACGTCGGCAGGGAAAGTTCAGGATCTCATTGCATCAATTGTAGTATATTGTCATATATCCCGAGTGTGCAGGTGTGGTGGTGTTCTTAGATATAGTGATATTGGGAAGGGGTTTCAGTCCATTGGGATTGTGCACAGTGGGAGTTAATGGGAAGGGGTTTGGGTTTATTGGGATTGTGTGTAGTGGGAGTGAATGGGAAGGGATTTGGGTCCATGGGGATCGTGTGCATTGGGAGTGAATGGGAAAGGGGTTTGGTTCCATTGGGATTATGTACAGTGGGAGTGAATTGAAAGGGGTTAGGGTTTATTGGGATTGTGTACAATGGGAGTGAATGGGGAGGAGTTTGGGTCCATTGGGATGATGTACAATGGGAGTGAATGGGAAGGGGTTAGGGTCCATGGCGATTGTCTAGAATGGGAGTGAATTGGAAGGAGTTTGGGTCCATTGGGATTGTGTACAGTGCGGTGAATAGGAAGGGGTTTGGATCCATTGGGATTGTGCACAGTGGGGTGAATAGGAAGGAGTTTGGGTCCATTGGGATTGTGTACAGTGGGAGTGAATGGGAAGGGGTTTGGGTCCATTGGGATTATGTACAATGGGAGTGAATGGGAAGGGATTTGGGTCCATTGGGATTGTGTACAGTCAGAGTGAATGGGAAGGGGTTTGGGTCCATTGGGACCAGCTAATTGTTGAGTTGGTATTGTACGAGATCCCACAATCTCAGCGCGATCACTCACCGTAGACGGTCAGGGTGACGGTGACATTGAGGCAGCTCCGGGTCTCAGCGTTACAGTTGGTGCAGGTGTAGAGGTCGCTCTGGTTGACCTGCACAGCGGTGAGGTGCAAGGTCGGGCCGTTGGACATCAGGAGCCCCCCTCCCCCGCCCCGCTGGTGTGTCCAGTGGTAGCGGGTCGGGGAGGCTCGGAGTGAGAGGCACAGGTCAGGCTCACACTGCTGTTCACCGCCACGTAATCCGCAGGACTGGGGTTGGCCGGAGAGAACAGTCCGATCCCAGCGTTCTCGGGGGCCGTCTAGAAAGAAATGTAAGACCTTTCATTTGGATAGCGCCTTTCGCCACCTTCCAAAGCACCTCACGGCCAATGAACGACTTATTTTGAGGAGTGGTCACTGTTGTAATGTGGGAAACGCAACAGCCAGTTTGCGCACAGCAAGCTCCCACACACAGCAATGTTGCAATGACCGACATCATCTGTCTCTTTCGTGATGTTGGTTGAGGGGTAAATATTGACCCCAGGACACCGGGGAGAACTCCCCCTGCTCTTCGACATAGTGCCGTGGGATCTTTTATGACCATCAGTCAGGGCAAACGGGATCTCGGTTTAAGGTCTCATCCAAAACCTGGCACCTGCGACAGTGCAGCGCTCCCTCAGTACTGCCCCTCTGACAGTGCGACGCTTCCTCAGTACTGCCCCTTCGACAGTGGGATGCTCCCTCAGTACTACAACTCCGACAGTGCAGGGCTCCCTCAGTACTGCCCCTCCGAAAGTGCGGCGCTCCCTCAGTACTGCCCCTCCGACAGTGCGGCACTCCCTCAGTACTGCCCCGCCGACAGTGCAGCGCTCCCTCAGTACTGCCCCTCCGACAGTGCGGCACTCTCTCAGTACTGCCCCTCTGACAGTGTGGCGCTCCCTCAGTACTGCCCCTCCGACAGTGTGGCGCTCCCTCAGTACTGCCCCTCCGACAGTGCGGCGCTCCCTCAGTACTGCCCCTCCGACAGTGCGGTGCTCACTCAGTACCGCCCCTCCGACAGTGCGGCACTCCCTCAGTACTGCCCCTCCGACAGTGCGGCGCTCCCTCAGTACTGCCCCTCCGACAGTGCAGCGCTCCCTCAGTACTGCCCCTCCGACAGTGCGGCACTCTCTCAGTACCGCCCCTCTGACAGTGTGGCGCTCCCTCAGTACTGCCCCTCCGACAGTGAGGCACTCCCTCACTACTGCCCCTCCGACAGTGCGGCGCTCCCTCAGTACTGCCCCTCCGACAGTGTGGCACTCCCTGTTAATCTGCAGACTCATATTACATTCTATTTAAAAACAAACTAGAAAAAAGATATAGAGGCCCTGGAGTAGGTTTGAAACAGATTTACATGGATGAAACCAGAACAGAGAGGTTATAACTATCAGGAAAGGCTGGGGCTCATTTCTCTGGAGAAGAGAAGGCTGAGGGGTGAGCTGATGGAGGTGTGTAGATTATGAAAGGGTTCGATAGGGTAGACGTAGAGAAGATGTTCCCACTTGTGGGGGAGACCAGAACTAGGGGCCATCAATATACGACAGTCACTAATAAATCCAATGGGGAATTCAGGAGAAACTTCTTTACCCAGAGAGGGGTGAGAATGTGGAACTCGCTCCCACAGAAAGTTGTTGAGGCCAATTCACTAAATATATTCAAAAAGGAGTTAGATGAATCCTTTACTACTCGGGGGATCAAGGGGTATGGCGAGAAAGCAGGAATGGGGTACTGAAGTTGCATGTTCAGCCATGAACTCATTGAATGGCGGTGCAGGCTAGAAGGGCCGAATGGCCTACTCCTGCACCTATTTTCTATGTTTCTATGTTTCTATGAAGGGACCGAGTGTAATGTATCCAAGTTTGCTGACGATACAAAGCGAGGTGGGACAGTAAGCTGTGAGGAGGAGACAAAAGGTCTGCAAAGGGATATAGATAGACTGAGTGAGTGGGCAGTCAGGTGGCAGGTAGAGTTTAATGTGGGGAAATGTGAGGTTATTCACTTTGGTAAAAAGAATAGCAAAACAGAATATATTTTTAAAATGGTGAGAAACTTTTAAATGTTGGTGTTCAGAGAGATGTGGGTGCCCTTGTGTAAGAAACACAGCACGCGAGCATGCAGGTACAGCAAGCAATCAGGAAGGCAAATGGCATACTGTCCTTTATTGCAAGGGGGTTGGAGTAGAAGAGTAAGGACGTCTTGCTACAAGTATACATGGTCTTGGAGAGACCACACCTGGAGTACTGTGCACAGTTTGGGTCTCCTTATCTAAGGAAGGATATACTTGCCTTGGAGGCGATACAACAGAGGTTCACTCGATTGATTCCTGGGATGAGAGGGTTGTCTTCTGACGAGAGATTGTGTGGCATGGTCCTATACTCACTGGAGTTTAGAAGAATGAGAGGTGATCTCATTGAAACACACCAGATTCTGAGGGGGATTGACAGGGTAGATGCAGGGAGGGTGTTTCCCCCCGGGCTGGGGAGTCTAGAACCAGGGGTCACACAGTCTCAGGATAAGGGGACGGCTATTGAGGACTGAGATGAAGAGGAATTTCTTCAATCAGAGGGGGGTGAATCTTTGGAATTCTCTGCTCCAGAGGGCCGTGGAGGCTCAGTCTTTGGGTATATTCAAGACAGAGATCGCTCGGTTGTTTTTGAGTCTAGAGAAAGCAAGGCATCGGGCGGGAAAGTGGAGTTGAGGTCGATGATCAGCCATGATCTCATTGAATGGCGGAACAGGCTCGAGGGGCCGAATGGCCGTCTCCAGCTTCTAATTTTTATGTTCTTACGTTTGCAATGTATGCACCTGTGAGTATGCTCACAGGTTTGTAGGGCTGTTGAGTTCAGCCCCGACTGCCTGCCTCTCTTCCGCGGTTACATCTGAGCCAGGGTGTCCCTGGAGATGGAGCACGCGGTGTCCACCGGTACGCTCGCGGCCTTCCGCGAGAGGTGGGCGCCAGAGGGACTGGAGTGCATCATCACCCCCGGCAACAGGATTTTAATTTGATTTGATAAAATTCCCATGTTAATTTGGATTTATGGGTCCTTAAAAAAAAAAGGCGGGTACTTGATTTTAACGTTCTTACAAAAATAGTTGTAGAGCTGTTGAGTGAGAAGAGCTATGTCAGTCACGTGATGTTCACAAGACTCAATAAAACCCCAGCCAGTTGGGTTCATAGAAACATAGAAACATAGAAAATAGGTGCAGGAGTACGCCATTCGGCCCTTCGAGCCTGCACCACCATTCAATATGATCATGGCTGATCATTCACCTCAGTACCCCTTTCCTGCTTTCTCTCCATACCCCTTGATCCCTTTAGCCGTAAAGGCCACATCTAACTCCCTCTTGAATATATCCAATGAACTGGCATCAACAACTCTCTGCGGTTGGGAATTCCACAGGTTAAAAACTCTCTGAGTGAAGATGTTTCTCCTCATCTCGGTCCTAAATGGCCTACCCCTTATCCTTAGACTGTGACTCCTGGTTCTGGACTTCCCCAACATTTGGAACATTCTTCCCGCATCTAACCTGTCCAGTCCCGTCAAAATTTTATATGTTTCTATGAGATCCCCTCTCATCCTTCTAAATGCCAGTGAATACAGGCCCAGTCGATCCAGTCTCTCCTCATATGTGAGTCCTGCCATCCCGGGAATCAGTCTGGTGAACCTTCGCTGCACTCCCTCAATAGCAAGAACGTCCTTCCTCAGATTAGGAGACCAAAACTGAACACAATATTCCAGGTGAGGCCTCACTAAGGCCCTGTACAACTGCAGTAAGACCTCCCTGCTCCTATACTCAAATCCTCTCGCTATGAAGGCCAGCATACCATTTGCCTTCTTCACCGCCTGCTGTACCTGCATGCCAACCTTCAATGACTGATGAACCATGACACCCAGGTCTCGTTGCACCTCCCCTTTTCCTAATCTGCCGCCATTCAGATAATATTCTGCCTTCGTCTTTTTGCCACCAAAGTGGATAACCTCACATTTATCCACATTATACTGCATCTGCCATGTATTTGCCCACTCACCTAACCTGTCCAAGTCACCCTGCAGCCTTTTGGCGTCCTCCTCACAGCTCACACCGCCACCCACCTTAGTGTCATCTGCAAACTTGGAGATATTACACTCAATTCCTTCATCCAAATCATTAATGTACATTGTAAAGAGCTGGGGTCCCAGCACTGAGCCCTGCGGCACCCCACTAGTCACTGCCTGCCATTCTGAAAAGGACCCGTTTATCCCAACTCTCTGCTTCCTGTCTGCCAACCAGTTCTCTATCCACGTCAGTACATTACCCCCAATATCATGTGCTTTAATTTTGCACACCAATCTCTTGTGTGGGACCTTGTCAAAAGCCTTTTGAAAGTCCAAATACACCACATCCACTGGTTCTCCCTTGTCCACTGTATCAGTTAAATCCTCAAAAAATTCTAGAAGATTTGTCAAGCAGGATTTCCCTTTCATAAATCCATGCTGACTTGGACCGATCCTGTCACTGCTTTCCAAATGTGCTGTTATTTCATCTTTAATAATTGATTCCAACATTTTCCCCACCACTGATGTCAGGCTAACCGATCTATAATTCCCCATTTTCTCTCTCCCTCCTTTCTTAAAAAGTGGTGTTACATTAGCTACCCTCCAGTCCATAGGAACTGATCCAGAGTCGATAGAATGTTGGAAAATGATCACCAATGCAGCCACGATTTCTCGGGCTACTTCCTTAAGTACTCTGGGATGCAGACTATCAAGCCCTGGGGATTTATTGTCCTTCAATCCCATCAATTTCCCGAGCACAATTTCCTGCCTAATAAGGATTTCCTTCAGTTCCTCCTTCTCACCAGACCCTCGGTCCCCTAGTATTTGCGGAAGGTTATTTGTGTCTTCCTTCGTGAAGACAGAACCAAAGTATTTGTTTAACTGGTCCGCCATTTCTTTGTTCCCCATTATAAATTCACCTGGGGAGAAAGTGCATGAGTGGGGTTGGGGGTTATGGAGAGAATGTCGGGAGGGGTGTTGGGGGATTGGAGAGAAGGTGGGTGAGGTTGGGGGAGATGGGCAGAAGGTGGGTGGGGTTTGGGGAGATGTGGAGTAGGTGAATGGGGAACAGAAAAGATGTAATTGCACGAGAGAGGCTATGGAGGAGATTTACCAGGATGTTGCCAGGACTGGAGAGTTTTAGCGATGAGGAAAGATTGGATAGGCTGGGGTGGTTTTCTTTGGAACAGAGGAGGCTGAGGGGAAACCTGATTGAGGTGTATAAAATGATGAGGGGCCTGGATAGACTGGATAGGAAGGACCTGTTTCCCTTGGCAGAGGGGTCAACAACCAGGGGGCACAGATTGAAAGTAATTGGTCGGAGGTTTAGAGGGGATTTGAGGGGAAATGTCTTCGGTGGGGGTCTGGGGTGGAAGTCACTGCCTGAAAGGGTGGTAGAGGCAGAAACCCTCATCACATTTAAAAAGTACCTGGATGTGCACTTGAAGTGCCGTAACCTACAGGGCTACGGACCCAGAGCGGGAAAGTGGGATTAGCCTGGGTCGGTCTTTGTCGGCCGGCACAGACACGATGGGCCAAAATGGTCTCCTTCCGTGCTGTAAGTTTCTGAGATTCTATGTGACAAAAAGCTTGGTCAAAGAGGCATTGCATTGAACTATGAAGTGTCTACATCTCAGAAACAGGCCGTTCTGTTCCACCGCTCCGTGCCGGTGTTTATGATCCACACGATCCTCCTCATACTCCTCTTCATCGAACATTGAAACCTTTCCAATGCTCCCCTGGCCGGCCTTCCACCTTCCCCCCCTCCGTAACCATCAGATCATCCAAAACCCTGCTGCCCCCGTGTCCTAACTCGCCCCGAGTCCCGCTCACCCACCGCCCCCTGTGCTCGCTGACCGACATTGGTCCCGGTCAGGTAACACCTCGATTTTAAAATTCTCATCCTCAATTACATATCCCTCCTCGTCCAGCCCCTACACCCCTCCCTATCTCTGTAACTTCCTCTAGCCCCTACACCCCTCCCTATCTCTGTAACTTCCTCCAGCCCCTACACCCCTCCCTATCTCTGTAACTTCCTCTAGCCCCTACACTCCTCCCTATCTCTGTAACCTCCTCCAGCCCTTCACCCCTCCCTAGCACTGTAACCTCCTCCAATCCCTACACCCCTCCCTATCTCTGTAACCCCCTCCAGCCCCTACACCCCTCCCTATCTCTGTTACCTCCTCCAGCCACTACACCCCTCCCTATCGCTGTAACCTCCTCCAGCCCCTGCACCCCTCCCTATCTCTGTAACCTCCTCCAGCCCCTACACCCCTCCCTATCTTTGTAACCTCCTCCAACCCCTACACCCCTCCCTATCCCTGTAACCCCCTCCAGCCTCTACACCCCTCCCTATCTCTGTAACCACCTCCAGCCCTTACACCCCTCCCTATCTCTGTAACCCCCTCCAGCCTCTACACCCCCTCCCTATCTCTGTAACCACCTCCAGTCGTTACACCCCTCTCTATCTCTGTAACCTCCTCCAGCCCATAAACCCATTCCAGATCTCTGCGCTCCTCCAATTCTGACCTCTTGCCCATCTCCCCGATGTCCATCGCTCCACCATCGGTGGCCGTGCCTTCAGCTGCCTGGGTCCCAAGCTCTGGAATTCCCTCCCTAAACCTCTCCACCACTCTCTCTCTCTCTCGTCTTTTAAGCCGCTCCTTAAAACCCAATTCTTTGACCCAGCTTTTGGTCGCCTGTCCCCATATCTCCTTGTGTGGCTCCGGGTCAAATCTACGTCTGAATTACGCTCCTGTGAAGCACCTTGGGACATTTTACAACTTTCAAGGTGCTATATGAATGCAAATTGTTTGTAAAAGACTTATCATTGCGGGTCGGAGAGCAGTCTGTGGAGCGACGGAGCGATCACTCACCATAGACGGTCAGCGGGACGGGGACATTGACGCAGCTCCGGGTCTCGGCGTTGCAGGTGATGCAGGTGTAGAGGTCACTCTGGTTGACCTGGACAGTGGTGAGGCGCAAGGTCGGTCCGTTGGACATCAGGAGCCCCCCTCCCCCGCCCCGCCGGCGTGTCCATTGGTAGCGGGCCGGGGGGCTCAGAGTAAGAGGCACAGGTCAGGCTCACACTGCTGTTCACCACCACGTAATCCGCAGGACTGGGGTTGGCCGGATAGAACAGTCCAATCCCAGCGTTCTCAGGTCCGTCTGAGCGAGACAACAGGTTACAGCAGATCAGTAAGGTTCATCAGAGAAGGGTGACTAGGAATAGTCCCACAAGACCATCCCAATTGATGAATTAACACCACCTTATCCCCCAACCCCACCCACCCACCCACTCCCCATATCCCCCAACCCCTTTAATCCACCTTCTCCCCATATCCCCCAACCCCACCCACCCACCCACTTCCCATATCCCCCAACCCCTTCAATCCACCTTCTCCCCATATCCCCCAACCCCACCCACCCACCCACTCCCCATATCCCCCAACCCCTTCACTCCACCTTCTCCCCATATCCCCCAACCCCACCCACCCACCCACTCCCCATATCCCCCAACCCCTTCAATCCACCTTCTCCCCATATCCCCCAACCCCACCCACCCACCCACTCCCCATATCCCCCAACCCCAACTACCCACCTTCTCCCCATATACCCCAACCCCACCCACCCACCCACTCCCCATATCCCCCAACCCCACCCACCCACCCACTCCCCAATCCTCCAACCCCACCTACCCACCTTCTCCCCATATAACCCAACCCCACCTACCCACCCACTCCCCATATTCCCCAACCCCTTCGATTCACCTTCTCCCCATATCCCCCAATCCCACTCACCCACCTTCTCCCCATATCCCCCAACCCCACCCACCCACCCACTCCCCATATCCCCCAACCCCTTCGATTCACCTTCTCCCCATATCCCCCAATCCCACTCACCCACCTTCTCCCCATATCCCCAACCCCACCCACCCACCCACTTCCCATATTCCCCCAACCCCACCCACCCACTCCCCATATCCCCCAACCCCACCCACCCACCCACTCCCCATATCCCCCAACCCCACCCGCCCACCCACTCCCCAATCCTCCAACCCCAACTACCCACCTTCTCCCCATATACCCCAACCCCACCTACCCACCTTCTCCCCATATCCCCCAACACCACCCACCCACCCACTCCCCATATCCCCCAACCCCACCCTCCCACTCCCCATATCCCCCAACCCCACCTACCCACCCACTCCCCATATTCCCCAACCCCACCCACCCAGCTTCTCCCCATCTCCCTCAATCCCACCCAGCTACCATATCAAACACATGATTTTTATTCCCGCAAGTGTAGAAGATTAAGTGGCGATCTAATTGAGGAGTTTGAGCTGATCAAATGTATCGATCGGGGAGATCGAGAGAGAAACCGCTTCCTCAAGGGGGGAATTCTTCACACTAAGGGCAGTGAAATAGCCTCCTCCTATTCCTATATAACAGGCTCAAGGGGCTGAATGGGCCTCCTCCTGTTCCTGTGTAACAGGCTCGAGGGGCTGAATGGGCCTCCTCCTGTTCCTGTGTATTTTTTGGAATTTTTTGAGGATGTTTCCAGTAGAGTGGATGAGGGAGAACCAGTTGATGTGGTATATTTGGACTTTCAGAAGGCTTTCGACAAGGTCCCACACAAGAGATTAATGTGCAAAGTTAAAGCACATGGGATTGGGGGTAGTGTACTGACGTGGATTGAGAACTGGTTGTCAGACAGGAAGCAAAGAGTAGGAGTAAACGGGTACTTTTCAGAATGGCAGGCAGTGACTAGTGGGGTGCCGCAAGGTTCTGTGCTGGGGCCCCAGCTGTTTACATTGTACATTAATGATTTAGACGAGGGGATTAAATGCAGTATCTCCAAATTTGCGGATGACACTAAGTTGGGTGGCAGTGTGAGCTGCGAGGAGGATGCTATTAGGCTGCAGAGTGACTTGGATAGGTTAGGTGAGTGGGCAAATGCATGACAGATGAAGTATACTGTGGATAAATGTGAGGTTATCCACTTTGGTGGTAAAAACAGAGAGACAGACTATTATCTGAATGGTGACAGATTAGGAAAAGGGAAGGTGCAAAGAGACCTGGGTGTCATGGTACATCAGTCATTGAAGGTTGGCATGCAGGTACAGCAGGCGGTTAAGAAAGCAAATGGCATGTTGGCCTTCATAGCGAGGGGATTTGAATACAGGGGCAGGGAGGTGTTGCTACAGTTGTACAGGGCCTTGGTGAGGCCACACCTGGAGTATTGTGTACAGTTTTGGTCTCCTAACTTGAGGAAGGACATTCTTGCTATTGAGGGAGTGCAGCGAAGATTCACCAGACTAATTCCTGGGATGGCGGGACTGACCTATCAAGAAAGACTGGATCAACTGGGCTTGTATTCACTGGAGTTCAGAAGAATGAGAGGGGACCTCATAGAAACGTTTAAAATTCTGACGGGTTTAGACAGGTTAGATGCAGGAAGAATGTTCCCAATGTTGGGGAAGTCCAGAACCAGGGGTCACAGTCTGAGGATAAGGGGTAAGCCATTTAGGACCGAGATGAGGAGAAACTTCTTCACCCAGAGAGTGGTGAACCTGTGGAATTCTCTACCACAGAAAGTAGTTGAGGCCAATTCACTAAATATATTCAAAAGGGAGTTAGATGAAGTCCTTACTACTCTGGGGATCAAGGGTTATGAAAGCAGGAAGAGGGTACTGAAGTTTCATGTTCAGCCATGAACTCATTGAATGGCGGTGCAGGCTAGAAGGGCTGAATGGCCTGCTCCTGCACCTATTTTCTATGTCTATGTCTATGTCTAACAGGCTCGAGAGGCTGAATGGGCCTCCTCCTGTTCCTGTGTGACAGGCTGGAGGGGCTGAATGGGCCTCCTCCTGTTCCTGTGTGACAGGCTCGAGGGGCTGAATGGGCCTCCTCCAGTTCCTCTGTAACAGGCTCGAGAGGCTGAATGGGCCGCCTCCTGTTCCTGTGGTAAAGTGGGAGTTAAGAGTAACGAAGGTCTCGAGACCCGCGGAAGAAGGCGTGCAGTTTTGGACTTACAGGAGACGGTCAGCGATAAGCTGCCGTTGGAGGAGCCCAGGGGATTTCGGGCGGAGCAGGTGTACAGGCCGGAGTCATTCCTGGTGACCTCCGCCATCTCCAACGTGCTGAGGGTCAGGTTGTAGCGCCCCCTGTTGGCCACCATCCTCCCGTCATTGCTCCAGTCCACGCTGACCCAGGTCCCCTTGGCAACAGAGCAAGTCAAAATGGCCGCCGGGGCGCACTCGCTCACGTCTCGCGGTGACACGGAGACCTGGATGTCCTCGATGGGATCTGCGTAAACATCGATACAGGAAGGAAAACGGGCGCCCATCAACAGTTAGATACAGAGTAAAGCTCCCTCTACACTGTCCCATCAAACACTCCCAGGGCAGGTACAGCACGGGGTTAGATACAGAGTAAAGCTCCCTCTACACTGTCCCATCAAACACTCCCAGGGCAGGTAGAGCACGAGGTTAGATACAGAGTAAAGCTCCCTCTACACTGTCCCATCAAACACTCCCAGGGCAGGTACAGGGGGTTAGATACAGAGTAAAGCTCCCTCTAACTGTCCCATCAAACACTCCCAAGGCAGGTACAGGGGGTTAGATACAGAGTAAAGCTCCCTCTACACTGTCCCATCAAACACTCCCAGGGCAGGTACAGGGGGTTAGATACAGAGTAAAGCTCCCTCTACACTGTCCCAACAAACACTCCCAGGGCAGGTACAGGGGGTTAGATACAGAGTAAAGCTCCCTCTACACTGTCCCACCAAACACTCCCAGGGCAGGTACAGGGGGTTAGATATAGAGTAAAGCTCCCTCTACACTGTCCCATCAAACACTCCCAGGGCAGGTACAGCACGGGGTTAGATACAGAGTAAAGCTCCCTCTACACTGTCCCATCAAACACTCCCAGGGCAGGTACAGGGGGTTAGATACAGAGTAAAGCTCCCTCTACACTGTCCCACCAAACACTCCCAGGGCAGGTACAGTACGGGTTAGATACAGAGTAAAGCTCCCTCTACACTGTACCATCAAACACTCCCAGGGCAGGTACAGCACGGGGTTAGATACAGAGTAAAGCTCCCTCTACACTGTCCCATCAAACACTCCCAGGGCAGGTGCAGCACGGGGTTAGATACAGAGTAAAGCTCCCTCTACACTGTCCCATCAAACACTCCCAGGGCAGGTAGAGGGGTTAGATACAGAGTAAAGCTCCCTCTGCACTGTCCCACCAAACACTCCCAGGGCAGATACAGCACGGGGTTAGATACAGAGTAAAGCTCCCTCTACACTGTCCCATCAAACACTCCCAGGGCAGGTACAGCACGGGGTTAGATACAGAGTAAAGCTCCCTCTACACTGTCCCTTCAAACACTCCCAGGGCTTGGTGGAGGTCCGGTGATGAAGACGGATTGTGTGAAGGATGGGCGGATGATCCAAGGTGTATCTGTCCCGAAGCCGACGGGAGAATCCTTTGTGGAGAAGGTGAGAGAGATAAGTATAATAGTGAGCTCCACCTGGTGTTAATACAACTGGTGATGTAAATACAATAAAAGCATCATGTGACAATGTCACCTGACAAGTGCCGGTGTAAGGGAGCCATTTTGTAAGTGGGTGTTTGTTATGGACCTAAGGAAGATATATTACATCGGCAAATGAGGATAGGATTTCTGCAATCCCGAGTTGAAATGATTGCAGCCAAACAACAGAGAGATATTCAGAGCGTCTTTGTTTTTCAACACCGCTAACAATGCAAGGTAAATTACAAGCACACTTGGCTCCATTGAAGAGTCCCAATGGCCATGCCAATGGCAATAATAGGGCACTCGGGTGAGTTCTACCGCAACTGAGAGACTTTCGGAGCGTATGTGGAGCGGCTAGAAATGTTTTTCACCGCGAATAGTATCGTCGAAGTCCCCGATGATGAAAACCATAACTGGGTGGTTTTAGAAAGAAAATGGTCTATTTTCCTGACTGAGGCAGGCCCCGAGGTGTATGAAACCCTGAAAAATGTGCTTGTTCCCACCACGCCAAAGGACACACCACTGACGGAGATTCTAACAGCACGACAGTCGTCCTGAAAATTGCTCAAAATTATCGTTCTGTAATTCGAGATCAATTGCACGATGAGAGTATCAGTGAGTACATTGTAGCTTTAAGGAAGCTATCTATTTACCGTCATTTCGGAAACTTTCAGGACCGAGCATTGCGTGACCGCTTTGTTTGTGCAATAAACATTGAAGCGATCAGATGAAATTTGTTGACCACCCCTAACTTGACTTTTGATTTAACGTGTCAGTCAGCTAGGTCGATGGATATAGCTGATCAATACTCCTGAGAATTTCGTGCCATTTCCAGTCGTCAGACAACCGAGGTGAATCGCCTGCAGGTTAAACGTAAAAGGCAGTTGGGCCCCAAGGATTCAGCAACTGACCAAGGTAACAGAGCATTGAAGTCGTGCTATCAGTGTCTGAGACAACACATTGCTCAGAACTGCCTATATGTGAAGGCAGAGTGTTTCTACAGCAGGAAACCTGGGCATCTTGTGAAGGCATGCCGACTGAAGAGTAAACCAACTTTCAATGATATAAGTAGAAATCAGCAGACGCTACATCGCATTGAAGAGAAGCAACGGGATGAGGTGGTTCTGCAAAACACGGCATCAGGAGCACGCGGGTATCTCACAGCGATTTGCAAAGTATCGGCATCCAAGTAGACGTTGCAGTAACCAGGATACCCATGGAAATCGACACTGGTGCATCCGTGAGCGTAGTACCGGAATCACTATATCTCGACAAGTTGAGTGATTTTTCACTGGACAAGTCAAAGATAGAGCTGCGAGGCTACTCAGGAGAACAAATCCCTGTGGTAGGATGTATCACCGTACCGGTTAAATACAAGGATCAATTTCTGAGCTTGTCTCTCTTAGTAGTGGCAGGAGACAAGCCCGCCTTGATAGGTAGCAATTGGTTGTGGTCACTGAAGCTGGATTGGAACAAGATTTTTTGCATTGAAATGAGATTTGCATCGAAGGATGATGTCATCAAGCAGTAGCTGAAGGTGCAATGAGACCTGGGTGCTATGGTACATCAGTCATTGAAAGTTGGCATGCAGGTACAGCAGGTGGTGAAGAAGGCAAATGGCATGTTGGCCTTCATAGCGAGAGGATTTGAGTAAAGGAGCAGAGAGGTCTTACTGCAGTTGTACAGGGCCTTGGTGAGGCTACACCTTGAAAACTGTGTGTAGTTTTGGTCTCCTAATCTGAGCAAGGACATTCTTGCTATTGAGGGAATGCAGCGAAGGTTCACCAGACTGATGCCCGGGATGGCAGGACTGACATATGAGGAGAGACTGGATCAACTAGGCTTATATTCACTGGAATTTAGAACAATGAGAGGGGATCTCATAGAAACATATAAAATTATGACGGGATTGGACAGGTTGGATGCAGGAAGAATGTTCCCGATGTTGGGGAAGACCAGAACCAGGGGTCACAGTCTAAGGATAAGGGGTAAGCCATTTAGGACCGAGATGAGGAAAAACTTCTTCACTCAGAGAATTGTGAACCTGTGGAATTCTCTACCACAGAAAGTTGTTGAGGCTAGTTCGTTAGATATATTCAAAGGGGAATTAGATGTGGCCCTTGCGGCAAAAGGGATCAAGTGGTATGGAGAGAAAGCAGGAATGGGGTACTGCAGTTGCATGATCAGCCATGATCATATTGAATGGTGATACAGGTTCGAAGAGCCGAATAGCCTAATCCTGTACCTATTTTCTATTTTTCTATGTTTCTATGTTTCTATGTTTTGCAAAACGAGCAGTCTGATCCAAGGTTTCAAGGTGAGTGTCAGGGTACAGGAGCCTAGACCAGTTTACTGCAAACCACATTCCATACCATCTGCACTCAAGGAGAAAGTTGAGCAAGAACTCAAAAGACTAGAATCTGAGAACATTATCTCTAAGATGGAGCTAACTAACTGGGCTACAGCCATTGTTGTTGTATCTAAGTCGGATGGTAGTAATGATGCTATGTCCAGGTTGCCATCCCCATCACAAGTTACACCCAATAGGGAAGAAGTGTTTTATTTTTCATACATTGATGAGCTGCCAGCCACAGCTGAAGAGTTTGGTAGAGCAACCAAACATGACCCAGTTATGTCAAAGGTGTATGATTACATAGTAAATGGCTGGCCAAACCAGCTTTCAGAGGAAAATATTCATGCATACGTTGTTCGTAGGAATTAATTATCAATGCGTAAAGATTGTATCATGAGAGCAAGAGTGGTGATACCAAATAAGTTCAGGGACAAATTGTTAGGAGATCTTCATGACCAGCACATGGGAATGTGCTTGACCAAGAGTTTTGCATGCAATTACTTATGGTGGCCAGGTCTCGATAAAGATATAGAGTACATTATTAGTTAGTGTACAATATCGGTACGCAAGAAACCAACCTCAGTACCATTATAGCCACGGAAAATGGCCTCCCAGGATGTCACAAAGGCTACATGTAGATTTTGCTGAGATAGAAGGACAAAAATTGTTCATTGTGATTGATAACCATTTGAAATGGGTAGAGGACTTTCCGATGCAGAAAATAACAAGTAAAACACTGGAAATTTGCAAAGATTGTTTTCTTCATATGGCCTCCCAGAAGAAATAATGTCTGATAATGGGCCGCAATTTTGTTCAGAAGAATTTTCACAGAAATGGTGTGAAACATACCAAGGTTCCACCGTACCACCCTGCTTCAAATGCAGAGTGCACAGTACATATTGTAAAACATGTTCTCATTAAGCAAATGTTGGATCCAAATCCATAGAAATGGCACTTGGCGTTGGACCATAAAATAGCAACCTTTCTAATTACTTATTGTAATACTCCTCCTACAACTACGGGTAGAACACCAGCCGAGTTCTTCCTCAAACGACAGCCACGAACCAGGTTCTCGTTGTTAAAGCCAAACTCGGCACAGTCAGTAGAAGAGAAACAATTAAGAGAAAAAGAGAATCATGTTAGAAGTAGAGTAAGAGAGAGAAGTGAGATTGAATCAGAAGGTGAGAGTGAAGAACCATCACCATGAATGGTTAAAGTGGTTACCAGGAAGAGTAGTGAGGTATGTGGTCCTCGCACATATTTGGTCAAGTTGTTTGATCATGGACAGGTTAGGTTTGCTCACATTGATCATATGTTACCTACAGATGTGGAAGGAGTTGAACGTTGGAATGATTCAATTATTTCTGATGAGTCAGATAGTCTTGTTACAAATAGAGTACAAGAAGCAAATCCTACATCAGATGTACTAGAAACAAGTACAAGAGAAAGTCAGAATTTAAGTCTGAGTCCGAGTCAGGCAGACAAACAGTCTGAAGTTGCAAAGAGTTCAAATGTAAATCAAGGGTTACCCTTGGAGGAAAAACTCTCCTCAGGATCAACCTAGAATGAGTCTGAGTTCGACACCAAGTTTGGTAAGTTCTGTTCAAGAGCAAAGGTATCCTCTTCGAAAGAGAAAAGCAGTAGTTCAGTTTGATTTGTAAATATGGCAAAAATAATTCCATATCTTGTGTTGTGTAAAACCATGCAAGTTATGTATCATTATATTGTGATGATTACTTCTTCATTAAGGAGGGAGAAGTATAATATACAGCTCCATCTGGTGGGCTACTGTTCCACCTAGTAGACTACTGCGGTAATGCAACTAATCATGTAAATACAATAAAAGGGTCAGGTAATTAGATCACCTGACACGTTCCTGTGTAATGGTGCCATCTTCCAGGTGTGTGTTTGTGATGTTGTGAGGAAGATGTTACAATATGGAGCTGGTCAATGGATGAACATTCAGGCCCCGGGGCAGTCACGGACCGTCTGGATGTCCCATTGAGCCGATTGACCCTTGACCCGCGAGGCCACTCACCGTACACGTTGAGGTTGACCACTTTGCTGACAGTGCGTCCCGTCCGCTCATTGAAGACGCTGCACTTGTAGGAGCCCCGCTGGTCCCGGCTGATGCTGGCCAGCTCCAGGGTGCTTCACTGGCTGTAAAGTGCTTTGTGACGTCCCGAGATTGGTGCCAGGCGCTATACAGATACAACTTTCTTTCTTTGCCGGGTGAGATGATCTCATCGGGCAGCGCTGGTGGGGGCGGGGCTTCTGCAGTTGACCTCAGAGCCCTCGCCTCGTCTTCCTTCGAGAATCGGGAAGGGAGATTTACATTTATATAGTGCTCCAACAATGTGGCGCTCCCTCGGTACTGACCCTCCGACAGTGCGGCACTCTCTCAGTACTGACCCTCCGACAGTGCCGTACTCCCTCAGTACCGACCCTCCGACAGTGCGGTGCTCCCTCAGTACTGCCCCTCCGACAGTGCGGCGCTCCCTCAGTACTGTCCCTCTGACAGTGCGGTGCTCCCCCAGTACTGTCCCTCTGACAGTGCGGTGCTCCCTCAGTACTGTCCCTCCGACAGTGCGGCACTCCATCAGTACTGCCCCTCCAACAGCGTAGTACGGTGCTCCCTCAGCACTGCCCCTCCGACAGCGCAGTGCGGCGCTCCCTCAGCACTGACCCTCCGACAGTGCATGCGGCGCTCCCTCAGTACCGCCCCTCTTACTGCGCAGTACGGTGCTCCCTCAGCACTGCCCCTCCAACAGCGCAGTGCGGTGCTCCCTCAGCACTGCCCCTCCAACAGCGCAGTATGGCGCTCCCTCAATACTGGCGATGGGGTGGTGTCGGACCTCGATTATGAGGCTCAAGTCTCCGGTGCAGGGGCTCGAACCCACGACCTTCTGACTCCGAGCCGAGAGAGAGAACGAGGGTGCGACCCGCTAGATAAAATGGAGCTTGAACCCAACACCCCCCACCACTCCCTGACTTACAGCTGACCGTGAGGTTATAACCGTGGCTGCCATTACTGATGGGGTTCCCCGCCAGGCAGGTGTATGTCCCGGTGTCGGTGCGGCTCACCGGCTGGATCTTGAGCCCGTCACCTAACGTGACGTGACAGGAGCCGTTGCCCAGGGCCTTGCCCTCTTTCTGCCATTCCACCCAGGTCCAGGTCCCCATGATGACCTCACAGCTCAGGGTGACCCCGTCCTGACCTTCGGTCACTCTCCCCGGTGTCACCTTGACCGCCAGCTTCTGAATCGGCACTGGGGAGGGGCAGGGGGTGGGGAGGAGAGACAGGAGCACAGTCACAACTGGGGGCAGGAACTGGATATCAGAAATAGGAGCAGGAGTCGGCCATTCGGCCCATCGAACCTGCTCCACTGCTCAATGAGATCACGGCTGATCTTCGACCTCAACAACTCAGGCTACGGCAGCATGGTGGTTGTGCTACTGGGCGACTAATCCAGAGGCCTGGACTAATTGTCCAGAGACGCGTGTTCAAATCCCACCACGGCAGCTGGGGAATATAAATTCAGTTAATTAAATAAAGCTGGAATTAAAAAATGGTCGTGTTAGTAATGGTCACACTTCGCACGCTCGACACGAGACTCCCAAAGCGAGCGCCCTACTCGGAACTCCTTCACGGCAAACGAGCCCAAGGTGGGCAGAGGAAACATTACAAGGGACACTCTCAAAGCCTCCCTGATAAAGAGCAACATCCCCACCGACACCTGGGAGTCCCCGGCCAAAGATCAGTCCGCCCTCAGTGGAGGAAGTGCATCCGGGAGGGCGCTGAGCACCTCGAGTCTCGTCGCCAAGAGCGTGCAGAAACTGGACAGACAGGGTCTTAACCCCCAATAATTGGACAGACATGGTCTTAAACCACTATAATAGGACAGACAGGTTCTTAAACTCCAATAATGGAATGGAGACCCCAATAATTGGATGGGCACAGTCCTTAATCCCCAATAATTGGACAGACACAGTCCTTAACATCGCCTGCCTCCGCCCCCTGCCTCAGCTCATCAGCTGCTGAAACCCTCATCCGTGCCTTTGTTACCTCCAGACTTGACTATTCCAATACGCTCCTGGCCGGCCTCCCACATTCGACCTGACGTTAACTAGAGGTGATCCAAATCTCGGCTGCCCCCGTGTCCTAACTCGCACTAAGTCCCGCTCACCCATCACCCCCTGTGCTCACTGCCCCGTGTCCTAACTCGCACTAAGTCCCGCTCATCCATCGCCCCCTGTGCTCACTGCCCCGTGTCCTAACTCGCACTAAGTCCCGCTCACCCATCACCCCCTGTGCTCGCTGACCTCCATTGCCTCCCGGTTAAGCAATGCCTCGATTTCAAAATTACGTGGAGAGACATGAGAAGCTGGGGCTGTTCTCCTTGGAGCAGAGAAGGTTGAGCGGAGATTGGATCGAGGGGTTCAGAATCACGAGGGGGTGTGGACAGAGAGGATCGAGAGAAACTGTTCCCCATTGGTGGAAGGGTGGAGAACCAGAGGGACACAGATTGAAGGCGATTGGCAGAAAGGCGACACGAGGATAAACCTTTTTACGCAGCGAGTGGTTAGGATCGGGGACGCGCTGCCCGAGAGGGCGATGGAGGCAGACTCAATCGTGGCTTTCAAAAGGGAGTTGGGTAAGCCCCTGAAGGAGAGAGATTTGCCGGGCTCCGGGGAAAGGGCGGTGGGAGTGGGACTGGCTGAGGTGCACTTGCAGAGAGCCGGCACGGGCTCGAGGGGCCGAATGGCCTCCGACTGTGCTGTAACCATTCTGTGATTGGGTGTGGCGATGTCGACATCGAGTGGGGACAAAGCAGGGTGATGCCAATCACAGTTGAGCAGCCTGCTGACCCTCCCACCACCCCGCCCCGACAACGTCTGGAGAAAACAAAGGGGGCGTTTGGGATACTTTAGCCTTTATTAGCCGAGGTATAGAATATAAGAGCAGGGAGGTTATGCTTGAACTGTATAAAACACTGGTTAGGCCACAGCTGGAGTACTGCGTGCAGTTCTGGTCACCACATTACAGGGAAGAAGGGATTGCACTGGAGAGGGTGCAGAGGAGATCTACGAGGATGTTACCTGGACTGGAGAATTTTAGCTATGAGGAAAGATTGGATCGGCTGGGGTTGTTTTCTTTGGAACAGAGGAGGATGAGGAGAGACCTGATTGAGGTGTATAAACATAGAGGGTTGTAGGGGCTGGAGGAGGTTACGGAGATAGGGAGGGGTGTAGGGCTGGAGGAGGTTACAGAGATAGGGAGGGGTGTAGGGGCTGGAGGAAGTTACAGAGATAGGGAGGGGTGTAGGGGCTGGAGGAGGTTACAGAGATAGGGAGGAGTGTAGGGGCTGGAGGAGGTTACAGAGATAGGGAGGGGTGTAGGGGCTGGAGGGGGTTACAGATATAAAAACATAGAAACACGGTGCAGGAGCAGGCCATTCGGCCTTTCGAGCCTGCACCACCATTCAATATGATCCTGGCTGATCATTCCCTCAGTACCCCATTCCTGCTTTCTCTCTATACCCCTTGATCCCTTTAGCCGTAAGGGCCACATCTAATTCCCTTTTGAATATATCTAACGAACTGGCCTCAACAACTTTCTGTGGTAGAGAATTCCACAGGTTCACAATTCTCTGAGTGAAGAAGTTTCCCCTCATCTCGGTCCTAAATGGCTTACCCCTTATCCTTAGACTGTGACCCCTGGTTCTGGAACTCCCGAACATCGGGATCATTCTTCCTGCATCTCACCTGTCCCGTCCCGTCAGAATTTTATATGTTTCTATGAGATCTCCTCTCATTCAACTAAATTCCAGTGAATATAAGCCTAGTCGATCCAGTCTTTCTTCATGGGGTCTGGATAGAGTGGATAGAAAGGACCTGTTTCCCTTGGCAGAGGGGTCAACAACCAGGGGGCATGGATTGAAAGTAATTGGGGGGAGGTTTAGAGGAGGTTTGAGGGGAAATGTCTTCACCCAGAGGGTGGTGGGGGTCTGGGGGGGAACTCACTGCCTGAAAGGGGGGTAGAGGCAGAAACCCTCACCACATTTGGATGTGCACTTGAAGTGCCGTAACCTGCAGGGCTACGGACCGAGAGCTGGCAAGTGGGATTGGGCTGGGTAGCTCGTGGTCGGTCGGAGCAGACACGATGGGCCCCAATGGCCTCCTTCCGCTCCGTGAATTTCGACGAAATACTAAGGGGGCAGAGAAGGTCAATTTTGTCCGTCAGGCAGAGGTGAGTGCAGAAGGGAAGAGGATCTATTGCGGCACAGCATGGGCACCTGCTCTTCAGGTGGCACTGAGGGAGCGCCGCACTGCGCTGTCGGAGGGGCAGTACTGAGGGAGCGCCGCACTGCGCTGTCGGAGGGGCAGTACTGAGGGAGTGCCGCACTGCGCTGTCGGAGGGGCAGTACTGAGGGAGTGCCGCACTGCGCTGTCGGAGGGGCAGTACTGAGGGAGCGCCGCACTGCGCTGTCGGAGGGGCAGTACTGAGGGAGTGCCGCACTGCGCTGTCGGAGGGGCAGTACTGAGGGAGTGTCGCACTGTCGGAGGGGCAATACAAAGGGAGCGCCGCACTGTCGGTGGGGCAGTACTGAGGGAGCGCCGCACTGTCGGAGGGACAGTACTGAGGGAGTGCTACACTGTCGGAGGACAGTACTGAGGGAGCGCTGCACTGTCGGAGGGACAGTACTGAGGGAGCGCCGCACTGTCGGAGGACAGTACTGAGGGAGTGCCGCACTGTCGGAGGGGCAATACTGAGGGAGTGCCGCACTGACGGAGGGGCAGTACTGAGGGTGTGCCGCACTGTCGGAGGGGCAGTACTGAGGGTGTGCCGCACTGTCGGAGGGGCAGTACTGAGGGAGCGCCGCACTGTCGGAGGGACAGTACTGAGGGAGTGCTACACTGTCGGAGGACAGTACTGAGGGAGCGCTGCACTGTCGGAGGGACAGTACTGAGGGAGCGCCGCACTGTCGGAGGACAGTACTGAGGGAGTGCCGCACTGTCGGAGGGGCAATACTGAGGGAGTGCCGCACTGTCGGAGGGGCAGTACTGAGGGAGTGCCGCACTGTCGGAGGGGCAGTACAGAGCGAGCGCCGCACTGCCGGAGGGGCAGTACTGAGGGAGCGCCGCACTGTCGGAGGGGCAGTACTGAGGGACGCCGCACTGTCGGAGGGGCAGTACTGAGGGAGCGCCGCACTGTCGGAGGGGCAGTACTGAGGGAGCACCGCACTGTCGGAGGGGCAGTACTGAGGGAGCGCCGCACTGTCGGAGGGGCAGTACTGAGGGACGCCGCACTGTCGGAGGGGCAGTACTGAGCGAGCGCCGCACTGTCGGAGGGGCAGTACTGAGGGAGCGACGGGGTCAGTTGATGCTCAGGATCGGGTTTGGTTGTGATGCATCCCGTGGTTGACAGGGATCACAGCCGACCCCCGACCAACGTCCAGAATCCGGAGTGAAATCCTGGAGTGCGGCCAACCAGAGGCGGCGAAGTCCCTCCCACTTCTCCCCACCAACACCCCTCCTCCACCCCCAGCCCAGAATCTCTGTACCAACCAGAGCCAAACGTCATTCTGTGGGACCTCCCCGAGTGCCTCGACTCCTCACTAACCCTCGATCCCTCGCTCGACACTTTGACCCCTTGTTCGACCCCTTGACCCCTCACACGACCCCTTGACACCCTCCCTTGACCGCTCGCCCGAACCTCTGACCACTCGCTCGCCCCTCTGACCCCTCGCCCTCCCCTGATCCTTGGCGCGGTGACCCTTGATCCTTAGCGCGGCGACCCCTGACCCTTGGCGCGGTGACCCCTGACCCTGGCACAGTGATGTCGGACAGCGGGAGTCCATGTATTGGAAAGGTTTTATTAAAAACACAATATACATGCCGCGAGGCACTGAGAGCGATATAAACATATTAAAAATATAATCGGCGACTCTGATCAAATATAAAATATTTATACAATAGGCAGACAGGCTTGTGCATGAGAAACAGGAGCAGGAGTCGGCCATTCGGCCCCTAGAGCCTGCTCCGTCATTCAATAATGTCATGACTGATCCGATCATGGACTCAGCTCCACTTCCCCGCCCGCTCCCCAGAACCCTTCACTCCCTTATCGCTCTTTGGGCTGAGTTAGCCGCGAGATTTCTGTGCAAATCGTTTCATGTCCAACCTCTCTCTCTCCCTCCCGCAGTACTGAGGGAGCACCTTCTTGAACCGCTGCAGTCCGTGTGGTGAAGGTGCTCCCACAGTGCTGTTAGGGAGGGAGTTCCAGGATTGTGACCCAGCGACGATGAAGGAACGGCCGATATATTTCCAAGTCGAGGGATGGTGTGTGTGTGACTGGGAGGGGAACGTGGAGGGGGTGGTGTTCCCATGGACCTGCTGCCCTTGTCCTTCGAGGCGGGTAGAGGTGGCGGGTTTGGGAGGTGCTGCCGAAGAAGCCTTGGCGAGTTGCCGCGGTGCATCTTGTAGACGGTGCACACCCCAGCCACGGTGCGTCGGTGGTGGAGGGAGTGAGTGTTGGAGGTGGTGGAGGGAGTGAGTGTTGGAGGTGGTGGAGGGAGTGAGTGTTGGAGGTGGTGGAGGGAGTGAGTGTTGGAGGTGGTGGAGGGAGTGAGTGTTGGAGGTGGTGGAGGGAGTGAGTGTTGGAGGTGGTGGAGGGAGTGAGTGTTGGAGGTGGTGGAGGGAGTGAGTGTTGGAAGTGGTGGAGGGAGTGAGTGTTGGAGGTGGTGGAGGGAGTGAGTGTTGGAGGTGGTGGAGGGAGTGAGTGTTGGAGGTGGTGGAGGGAGTGAGTGTTGGAGGTGGTGGAGGGAGTGAGCGTTGGAGGTGGTGGAGGGAGTGAGTGTTGGAGGTGGTGGAGGGAGTGAGTGTTGGAGGTGGTGGAGGGAGTGAGTGTTGGAGGTGGTGGAGGGAGTGAGCGTTGGAGGTGGTGGAGGGAGTGAGTGTTGGAGGTGGTGGGGAGCGTGGCCCATCGAGCGGGCGGCTTTGTCCTGGATGGTGTCGAGCTTCTCGAGTGTTTGTTGGAGCTGCACCATCCAGGCAAGTGGGGAGTGTTCCCTCACACTCCTGACTTGTGCCTTGTCGATGGTGGGAAGGCTTTGGGGAGTCGGGAGGTGAGACACTCGACACACAATACCCAGCCTCTGACCCGCTCTTGGTCCCACAGTATTTATGTGGCTGGTCCAGTTAAGTTTCTGGTCAATGGTGACCCCCAGGATGTTGATGATGGGGTATTCGGCCATGGTAATGTCAAGGGGCGGTGGTTGGACTCTCGCTTGTTGGCGATGGTCAGTGACTGGCTCTTGTGCAGCACGAATGTTACTTGCCGCATATCAGCCCAAGACTGAGTGTTGTCCACGGAGGTCTTGCTGCCTGCGGACGTGGGCTGCCCCATTATCTGAGGAGTTACGAAGGGCAGTGAACTTTGTGCAATTACTTGAGGGGCAAAAATTGCCGGGCTGTTGGGGAAAGAGCAGAGGGGTGGGGGGAGTGGGACTGATTGGTTGCTCATTCACCGAGCCGGCACAGCACGGGCTCGATGGGCCCACTGGCCTCCCTCGGTGCTGCAGGACACCGCGTTGCACCAATAAATGAATAATATATAAACGCAACTTATTGTGACTCTAATGCTCGCGGCAACACTGCTCGCCACTTTGCAAGGTTCTCCACCTCACGACGAAGCAGCGTTTTAAACATTAAAATCTATCATTATAGCAGAAGCTCCTTCGCTCCCTGCAAAGCCCTCCAGACGAACAACGGGCGAGGTCCCTTTAATTCACCTCGCGAAACAGCAGGCGGCCAACACCAGAGGACAGTCACGCTCCGTCTTAAACATTAATCGACTGGGGGGCGATGCTTATCCCTCGGACAACATCACTAAACAACAGACGATCTGGGTCATCATCACGGTGCTGAGTGTGGGATCTTGCTGTGCGCGGGTTGGCTGCCGCGTTACCCACACTGCAACAGGGAGCGCACTTCAATTAAGAAGGCCCTTCGTTGGCTGTGAGGCGCTTTGGGAAGTCCTGAGGTGGCCAAAGGCACTATAGCAATGCGAGACGCGACGGCTGACTTGTTCAGGGCAGATTATCTGCGGGCTAAAAAAAAACCAAAGCCATTTAAAGGTGCCGTGCCGATTTAAAGGGGGAGGGCGGAAATCATTCCTTTTGGCCACTCCGGCCTTGGTCACACCGAATCCGGGGCGACGTTCCCGTGGAGACCGTTCGATGTCCGTGCCTCAGTCCTGTCGACGCAGCACCTCGTCGCTTCACTCGCCGTCCCGCCGCAACGTCTGCCGGAACCTTCCGGAAGCTGGCGGACCTCGGCTGAGTTTCCCCGACACCCCCCACCCCTCCTTGCCCGCGGGTCACGTAACCCGGAAAGGGGGCGGATTGCGGGCGGTCACATGACCCGGATAGCATCAGGTGACGGTGATGGTGGGGTTTCAGAGGGGGGGAGGGGGGCGGAGCAGAACAGAGCGCTGGGCTAACTCTTCGACCGCGTGGGCCGTCACACCATGGTGGCATGTCGCTTCTGGCGGGAGAGGGTTGAAGAATCAATCGGTGATTGGATCGTGTCGTCGGTCGGCTGCAGATGTAAAGATGAAGGATTATCGATAATGTCCTCGCTCTGACCTGTCACGCAAGTCTCACGCCTCACATTAACCATCTCATCACCCTTTACAAACAACGCGATTCCCACTGGGAAAAGGTCATTGGGACACATTCCCAATGGATCCAAACCCCTTCCCATTCACTCCCCTTGTACACAATCCCACTGGATCCAAACCCCTTCCCATTCACTCCCACTGTACACAATCCCAATCGACCCAAACCCCTTCCCATTCACTCCCATTGTACACAATCCCAATGGACCCAAACCCCTTCCCATTCACTCCTAAATACACAATCCCAATGGACCCAAACCCCTTCCCATTCACTCCCAATGTATACAATCCCAGTGGACCCAACCCCCTTCCCATTCATTCCCACTGTACACAATCCCAATGGACCCAAACCCCTTCCCATTCACTCCTAAATACACAATCCCAATGGACCCAAACCCCTTCCCATTCACTCCTAAATACACAATCCCAATGGACCCAAACCCCTTCCCATTCACTCCCACTGTACACAATCCCAATCGACCCAAACCCCTTCCCATTCACTCCCATTGTACACAATCCCAATGGACCCAAACCCCTTCCCATTCACTCCCATTGTACACAATCCCAATGGACCCAAACCCCTTCCCATTCACTCCCACTGTACACAATCCCAGTGGACCCAAACCCCTTCACATTCACTCCTAAATACACAATCCCAATGGACCCAAACCCCTTCCCATTCACTCCCAATGTACACAATCCCAGTGGACCCAAACCCCTTCCCATTCACTCCCACTGTACACAATCCCAGTGGACCCAAACCCCTTCCCATTCACTCCCATTGTACACAATCCCAATCGACCCAAACCCCTTCCCATTCACTCCCATTGTACACAATCCCAATGGACCCAAACCCCTTCCTATTCTCTCCCATTGTACACAATCCCAATGGACCCAAACCCCTTCCCATTCACTCCCACTGTACACAATCCCAATGGACCTAAGCCCCTTCCCATTCACTCTTGTTATGTATAATCTTGTTACCCCAGTATAGCTCTGATCCCAGAGGTGGGAGTTCAGTGTGTCCACCAGTAGCTGATCTGCCCTCCTGCCCCTGGAACTCACCTGCTCTGCTATCGCTGTGGGGTGCCCCTGTGGATTTGCCCCTTGGTCTCTCATAATAAATGCGTAGGGTGAAATAACAGACTTTGGACGTGCAGAACTCTCTCGATCCCATTCATATATCTGAAAAAAGGAGTAGTGGGGAGATTAGCAGGACTGAGCCTCCTCCATTATCCGAGAGAAATAGTTGGCTGAACTTTATATAGTACCATTTTCTCCCCAATTAAAGAAATCCAGGACTTCCATTCTGCAGGATCTGTTACCATCTCAGGAAGCCCCAAAGTGCCTCACAGCCATTGAAGTACTTTTGGAGTGTGGTCACTGTTGTATTGTGGGAAACACAGCGGCCAATTTCTACACAGCAAGCTCCCACACACAGCAATGCGATAATGACCCAGATCACCTGTTTTCTAATGCTGTTAAGGGATAAATATTGGCCCCAGGACACAGGGGAGAGCTCCCCCTGCTCTTCTCCCAATTATTGTCGTGCGATCTTTTATATCCAGCTGAGAGAACAGACGGGGCCTCGGTTTAACGTCCCATCCGAAAAACTGCTCCCTCAGTACTGCCCCTCCGACAGTGCGGCGCTCCCTCAATACTGCCCCTCCGACAGTGCGGCGCTCCCTCAGTACTGCCCCTCCGACAGTGCAGTACGGCGCTCTCTCAGTACTGCCCCTCCGACAGCGCAGTACGACACTCCCTCAGTACCGCCCCTCCAACAGTGCGGCACTCCCTCAGTACTGCCCCTCCAACAGTGCAGTACGACACTCCCTCAGTACCGCCCCTCCAACAGTGCGGCACTCCCTCAGTACTGCCCCTCCAACAGTGCGGCGATCCCTCAATACTGCCCCTCCGACAGTGCGGCGCTCCCTCAGTACTGCCCCTCCGACAGTGCAGTACGGTGCTCCCTCAGTACTGCCCCTCCGACAGTGCGGCGCTCCCTCAGTACTGCCCCTCCGACAGTGCAGTACGACACTCCCTCAGTACTGCCCCTCCAACAGTGCGGCACTCCCTCAGTACTGCCCCTCCAACAGTGCGCCGATCCCTCAGTACTGCCCCTCCGACAGTGCGGCACTCCCTCAGTACTGCCCCTCCGACAATGCGCCGCTCCCTCAGTACTGCCCCTCCGACAGTGCAGTACGGTGCTCCCTCAATACTGCCCCTCCGACAATGCGCCGCTCCCTCAGTACTGCCCCTCCGACAGTGCAGTACGGCGCTCTCTCAGTACTGCCCCTCCGACAGTGCGGCACTCCCTCAGTACTGCCCCTCCGACAGTGCGGCACTCCCTCAGTACTGCCCCTCCAACAGTGCGGCGATCCCTCAATACTGCCCCTCCGACAGTGCGGCGCTCCCTCAGTACTGCCCCTCCGACAGTGCAGTACGGTGCTCCCTCAGTACTGCCCCTCCGGCAGTGCGGCACTCCCTCAGTACCGCCCGTCCGACAGTGCGGCACTCCCTCAGTACTGCCCCTCCGACACTGCGGCGCTCCCTCAGTACTGCCCCTCCGACAGTGCGGCGCTCCCTCAGTACTGCCCCTCCGACAGTGCGGCACTCCCTCAGTACTGCCCCTCCGACAGTGCGGCGCTCCCTCAGTACTGCCCCTCCGACAGTGCGGCGCTCCCTCAGTACTGCCCCTCCGACAGTGCGGCACTCCCTCAGTACTGCCCCTCCGACAGTGCAGCACTCCCTCAGTACTGCCCCTCCGACAGTGCAACACTCCCTCAGTACTGCCCCTCCGGCAGTGCGGCACTCCCTCAGTACCGCCCCTCCGACAGTTTCATAACATGAACACACAATTCAATTTGTGGAGCCATCACCTCCCACTCCCGTTCCTAAGTCTCCGAGGAATTCCCCGCCTCCCCCCCCGCCCCTCCCATGCACACACCCCATCAGCGCGGGCATTATCCTCGGGGGCGATATATCG
This sequence comes from Pristiophorus japonicus, assembly GCF_044704955.1. NCBI lineage: Eukaryota > Metazoa > Chordata > Chondrichthyes > Pristiophoridae > Pristiophorus > Pristiophorus japonicus. The sequence continues at coordinate 11,466,680 of NC_092007.1, read as the reverse complement.
GCCTGGGAGGTCAAGCAACGCAGACTCACCAGAATGTTACCCCGAGGCTGAAAGGGTTAAATTCCGAGGGCAGGTCTCACAGCCTGGGCTTGTGTTCCCTCGAGTTTAGAAGATTAAGGGACAATCTGATGTAAGAGTTTGAGACGATTAAAGGATTGGATCGGGGAGATGGAGAGAGAAACTGTTCCCTCGGGTGGGGGCAGTCCAGAACAAGGGGGCGTCATCTTAAAATTCGAGCCAGGCCGTTCAGGGGGTGATGTCAGGAAGCACTTCTTCACACAAAGGGCAGCGGGAATCGGGAACTCTCTCCCCCAAAAAGCTGTCAAGTCCGCGGGTCAGTAGGGGTTTATAAACCGAGATTGGTAGATTTGTGTTGGGTCAGGGTATTATGAGTCACGGAACCAAGGCGGGTAGATGGGGTTTGTTATATATGTGTATTGTGTTCCTAACACAGATGAGGCTGCACACAGCGAGGTTAAAGTAACAGTGATCTCAGTCTTTATTAAGTCACTCCAGAGTGAGGAACAGGCCTTAGTGGCCGGCTTATATACAGTGCTCCCAAGGGATGCTGAGATCCCTTGGGACTTCAGGGGATGCGCTCCCTGGTGGAAGAACATGGGAGTGCATGCTTTACAGATACACAGCATCACCCCCCCGCTCAAAGTCAAAGTGAAAACTATTTACAAGGTGAGGCGGTCGGGAGCCTTTCTTTCCCTGGTGGACCGCCTCGATACAAATGTCTGTTCTGTTGTGTTGGCTGTGCCCTCGCTGGGCTGGCGTGGTGTTGGCCCTGCAGGGCTGCTGGGTGAGCCTGGCCTTGCTGGGCTGTTGGGCGTGATGGGTTCAATTTCCTGGTCCGGGGTGGTGTCGTTGATCCTTTGGGTGTGTGTTGTGGGCTCGAAAAAGGTGGTGTCTGCTGTGGGTTGTTCAGGGCAGTCTGTGAACCACAGCCTCGTTTGGTCCAGGTGCTTTCTGCAAATTTGTCCATTGTCTGGTTTGACTACAAACACCCTATTCCCTTCTTTAGCTATCACCGTGCCCGCGATCCACTTGGGACCATGTCCATAGTTTAGCACATACACAGGGCCATTCAGATCAATTTCCCGTGACACAGTGGCGCGACCATCGTTTACATTTTGTTGCTGCCGCCTGCTCTCTACCTGATGAGAGTTAGGACACGGGGTCAGCGAGCACAGGGGGTGATGGGTGAGTGGGACTGGGTGTGAGTTAGGACACGGGGTCAGCGAGCACAGGGGGTGATGGGTGAGTGGGACTGGGTGTGAGTTAGGACACGGGGTCAGCGAGCACAGGGGGTGATGGGTGAGCGGGACTCGGTGTGAGTTAGGACACGGGGCAGTGAGCACAGGGGGTGATGGGTGAGTGGGACTGGGTGTGAGTTAGGACACGGGGCAGTGAGCACAGGGGGTGATGGGTGAGTGGGACTCGGTGCGAGTTAGGACACGGGTCAGTGAGCACAGGGGGTGATGGGTGAGAGGGACTCGGTGCGAGTTAGGACACGGGGTCAGCGAGCACAGGGGGTGATGGGTGAGCGGGACTGGGTGTGAGTTAGGACACGGGGCAGTGAGCACAGGGGGTGATGGGTGAGTGGGACTCGGTGTGAGTTAGGACACGGGGCAGTGAGCACAGGGGGTGATGGGTGAGTGGGACTCGGTGCGAGTTAGGACACGGGTCAGTGAGCACAGGGGGTGATGGGTGAGTGGGACTGGGTGTGAGTTAGGACACGGGTCAGTGAGCACAGGGGGTGATGGGTGAGTGGGACTGGGTGTGAGTTAGGACACGGGGCAGTGAGCACAGGGGGTGATGGGTGAGTGGGACTCGGTGCGAGTTAGGACACGGGTCAGTGAGCACAAGGGGTGATGGGTGAGTGGGACTGGGTGTGAGTTAGGACACGGGGCAGTGAGCACAGTGGGTGATGGGTGAGCGGGACTCGGTGCGAGTTAGGACACGGGTCAGTGAGCACAGGGGGTGATGGGTGAGTGGGACTGGGTGTGAGTTAGGACACGGGTCAGTGAGCACAGGGGGTGATGGGTGAGTGGGACTGGGTGTGAGTTAGGATACGGGTCAGTGAGCACAGGGGGTGATGGGTGAGTGGGACTGGGTGTGAGTTAGGACACGGGGCAGTGAGCACAGGGGGTGATGGGTGAGTGGGACTCGGTGCGAGTTAGGACACGGGGTCAGTGAGCACAGGGGGTGATGGGTGAGTGGGACTCGGTGCGAGTTAGGACACGGGGTCAGTGAGCACAGGGGGTGATGGGTGAGTGGGACTCGGTGCGAGTTAGGACACGGGGGCAGGGAGCACAGGGGGTGATGGGTGAGTGGGACTCGGTGCGAGTTAGGACACGGGGTCAGCGAGCACAGCGGGTGATGGGTGAGTGGGACTCGGTGCGAGTTAGGACACGGGGTCAGCGAGCACAGGGGGTGATGGGTGAGTGGGACTCGGTGTGAGTTAGGACACGGGGTCAGCGAGCACAGCGGGTGATGGGTGAGTGGGACTCGGTGTGAGTTAGGACACGGGGTCAGCGAGCACAGGGGGTGATGGGTGAGTGGGACTCGGTGTGAGTTAGGACACGGGGCAGCGAGCACAGGGGGTGATGGGTGAGTGGGACTCGGTGCCAGTTAGGACACGGGGCAGTGAGCACAGGGGGTGATGGGTGAGTGGGACTCGGTGCGAGTTAGGACATGGGGACAGTGAGCACAGGGGGTGATGGGTGAGTGGGACTCGGTGCGAGTTAGGACACGGGGGCAGTGAGCACAGGGGGTGATGTGTGAGTGGGACTCGGTGCGAGTTAGGACACGGGGCAGTGAGCACAGGGGGTGATGGGTGAGTGGGACTGGGTGTGAGTTAGGACACGGGGGCAGTGAGCACAGGGGGTGATGTGTGAGTGGGACTCGGTGCGAGTTCGGACACGGGGCAGTGAGCACAGGGGGTGATGGGTGAGTGGGACTCGGTGCGAGTTAGGACACGGGGCAGTGAGCACAGCGGGTGATGGGTGAGTGGGACTCGGTGTGAGTTAGGACACGGGGGCAGTGAGCACAGGGAGTGATGGGTGAGTGGGACTCGGTGCGAGTTAGGACACGGGGCAGTGAGCACAGGGGGTGATGGGTGAGTGGGACTCGGTGCGAGTTAGGACACGGGGTCAGTGAGCACAGGGGGTGATGGGTGAGTGGGACTGGGTGCGAGTTAGGACACGGGGACAGTGAGCACAGCGGGTGATGGGTGAGTGGGACTCGGTGCGAGTTAGGACACGGGGCAGTGAGCACAGGGGGTGATGGGTGAGTGGGACTCGGTGCGAGTTAGGACACGGGGTCAGTGAGCACAGGGGGTGATGGGTGAGTGGGACTGGGTGTGAGTTAGGACACGGGGTCAGCGAGCACAGGGGATGATGGGTGAGCGGGACTCGGTGCGAGTTAGGACACGGGGCAATGAGCACAGGGGGTGATGGGTGAGTGGGACTCGGTGTCAGTTAGGACACGGGGCAGCGAGCACAGGGGGTGATGGGTGAGTGGGACTCGGTGTGAGTTAGGACACGGGGCAGTGAGCACAGGGGGTGATGGGTGAGTGGGACTTGGTGCGAGTTAGGACACGGGGCAGCGAGCACAGGGGGTGATGGGTGAGTGGGACTCGGTGTGAGTTAGGACACGGGGGCACTGAGCACAGTGGGTGATGGGTGAGTGGGACTGGGTGTGAGTTAGGACACGGGGCAGCGAGCACAGGGGGTGATGGGTGAGTGGGACTGGGTGCGAGTTAGGACACGGGGTCAGTGAGCACAGGGGGTGATGGGTGAGTGGGACTCGGTGCGAGTTAGGACACGGGGGCAGCTGAGTTTGGGATCACCTCTAGTTTCCATCGGGTGGAACGTGGGAGGCCGGCCAGGAGTGTGTTGGAATGGTCAAGTCTGGAGGGGAGAGAGGCAGGGAACGAGGGCTTCAGCAGTGGAAGAGCTGAGGCAGGGGGGTTGCGGAGACGGGCGATGTTACCGAGGTGGGAAATAGGCGGTTTGAGTTGTGCTGCGGATGCGTCAACATAATATAGAGACGGGTAATTCAGGAGAAACTTCTTTACCCAGAGAGCGGTGAGAATGTGGAACTCGCTGCCACAGGGAGGGCTCGAGGCGAATAGCAGAGATACATTTACAGGGCGGGGGTTGTGTGGGGGAAGCTGGAGAAACACATGAGGGAGAAAGGAATAGAAGGATGGGGTGATGGGGTGAGATGGAGAGGGGAGGGAGGGGGCTGGTGTGGAGCATAAACCCCGGGATGATGGGCCGAATGGCGTGGTGCTGAGCTGCACATTCGATGTGATTTGGAAAATGACATTTGAGCAGCTCTGCTTGGGAGTCAGGTATGACGCAAGAGCAAAACAGCCTTGGTCACCAGGGCGTATCACTCCCGGAAACCCGCAAAAACAAATTAAATCCGTACGTTGTAAACGTCAAGGGAAGACAGCCTTCCCTGTTCTCCGTCTCTTCATTCTCTCTCTCTCTCTCTCTCTCTCTCTGTAATCACGTATTTCGAACCACGCGTAATGATCGGGGAGCGACAGAGCCCTGTCTTGGTTTGACGGGTGATTAAGTGACAAACGACCAGAGAGCAGGGTATCACGTACCTCGCAGCAGTCCAGCGCAGGCGAGCAGAACCGAGACTGCTCCTCCTCTCCACACGTCCGTCAGCATCCTGGCCCCTGGCCCCGAAGCTGCTCGAGTTCCCCGCCTCCTCCTCCTCAGTCTCCGAGTCCCACCTCGAGGGCTCCTGTCCCGGGCTGCTGTCCTTACTGTGCGGGGAGAGAGGGCGGGGAGAGGCCGATTGCTGACATTACTGGAGCTGACCCCGTCATCGCTTCACACCCTGCCTTTATTTCCCTCTGAAGCAACCTTTGACACACAGATACAGGGAGGGACTGGGCATGACAAGTCGTCTGATCGTACCTGGATTAGGCTGGGGAGGAGGGAATGAAAGCTCTCACACTTACACACACTCACTCTCTCTCTCACACTCACTCACACTCACTCACTCACACACTCTCTCTCACACAATCTCACTCTCACACACACACTCTCTCACACTCGCACACACTCACTCTCTCTCTCACACTCGCACACACTCACTCTCTCTCTCACACTCTCTCTCACACACACACACAGTCTCACACACACTCGCACACTCTCGCACTCTCTCACACACACTCTCACAAACACTCTCACACTCTCTCACACACTCTCACAATCTCACACACAATCTCACACACACACTCTCACACACACACTCATACACACACTCTCCCTCACACACTCTCACACACACACTCTCACACACTCTCTCTCACACTCTCTCACTCACACTCACTCTCACACACTCTCTCACATACTCTCACAAACTCTCTCACACTCACACACTCTCTCACACACTCTCACACTCTCTCAGAAACACTCTCACACACACTCACACATACTCTCACACACACACACACACTGTCTCACACACACTCACACATACTCTCACACACACACACACACTCTCACACTCTCGCTCAGACACTCTCTCACACTCTCTCTCAGACACTCTCTCACTCTCACACACTCACAGACACACACACTCTCTCTCAGACACCCTCTCACACTCTCTCACACACACTCTCTCACACACTCTCTCAGAAACACTCTCACATACACTCACACACTCTCTCAAACACTCAGACTCTCACACACACTCACACATACTCTCTCTCACACACACACTCACGCACACTCTCTCAGACACTCTCTCACACCCACTCACACATACTCTCACACACACACACACACTGTCTCACACACACTCACACATACTCTCACACACACACACACACACACACACTCTCACACTCTCTCTCACACTCTCTCTCAGACACTCTCTCACACTCTCTCTCACACACTCACACACACACACTCTCTCTCAGACACTCTCTCACACTCTCTCACACACACTCTCTCACACACTCACACACTCTCTCAAACACACTCTCAGACTCACACACACTCACACATACTCTCTCTCACACACACACTCACGCACACTCTCTCAGACACTCTCTCACACCCACTCACACATACTCTCACACACACACACTGTCTCACACACACTCGCACATACTCTCACACACACACACACACACACACACACACACTCTCTCACACTCTCTCTCACACACTCTCACACACACACACACACTCTCACACACACTCTCTCAGAAACACTCTCACATACACTCACACACTCTCTCAAACACTCAGACTCTCACACACACTCACACATACTCTCTCTCACACACACACACTCACGCACACTCTCTCACACCCACTCACACATACTCTCACACACACACACACACTTTCTCACACACACTCACACATACTCACACACACACACACACACACACACACTCTCACACTCTCTCTCACACTCTCTCTCAGACACTCTCTCACACTCTCTCTCACACACTCACACACACACACTCTCTCTCAGACACTCTCCCACACTCTCTCACACACACTCTCTCACACACTCACACACTCTCTCAAACACACTCTCAGACTCACACACACTCACACATACTCTCTCTCACACACACACTCACGCACACTCTCTCAGACACTCTCTCACACCCACTCACACATACTCTCACACACACACACTGTCTCACACACACTCGCACATACTCTCACACACACACACACACACACACACACACACTCTCTCACACTCTCTCTCACACACTCTCACACACACACACACACTCTCTCTCACACTCTCTCTCAGACACTCTCTCACACTCTCACACACACTCTCTCACACATACTCTCACACACACACACACTCTCTCTCACAATCTCTCTCAGACACTCTCACACATTCTCTCACACACGCTCTCTCACACATACTCTCACACACACACACACTCTCTCTCACACTCTCTCACACACTCTCTCTCACACACACACACGCACTCTCTCACACTCTCTCTCCCACACTCTCTCTCAGACACTCTCTCACACTCTCTCTCAGACACTCTCTCTCACACACACTCTCTCTCTCACACACTCTCACACAAACACTCTCACACTCTCTCAGACACACTCTCACACTCTCTCACACAAACTCTCTCTCACACACACACACACACACTCTCTCACACTCTCTCTCACACACACTCTCTCACACACACATATTTGTATGTACAATGACTAACTCAGATTCAGGATTCAGGGAGTTAGTCGCCTGCACCATTTGTGACAGCAATGGATACACATGAGAGCAAATATCATTCACGCCCTGAGGTGGTGAAATGCACGATATAAATGCAAATTATTTCTGTCTCATGACGTGCTCACCGAGTCCTTTCACCACAAAGAGGGAGATTTCAGTCCCAATGCTCACAGAATAGGCTCATTAAGTGCTGAGGGGCCTATCACTGACCAAGCATTGCAGAAATTATCGTCCCTGCCTTTGTGATCTCCAGACTCCGACTATTCCCAACGCTCTCCTGGCCAGTCTCCCACCTTCCCCCCTCCGGAACCATAAGCTCATCCAAAACCCCGCTGCCCCCGTGTCCTAACTCGCCCCGAGTCCTGCTCACCCACTGCCCCCTGTGCTCGCTGACCCACATAGGTCCCGGTCCGGTAACACCTCGATTTCAAAATTCTCATCCTCAATTACACATTCCTCCTCATCCCCTCACTATCTCTGTAACCTCCTCCAGCCCCTACACCCCTCCCTATCTCTGTAACCTCCTCCAGCCCCTACACCCCTCCCTATCTCTGTAATCTCCTCCAGCCCCTACACCCCTCCCTATCTCTGTAACCTCCTCCAGCCCCTACACTCCTCCCTACCTCTGTAACCTCCTCCAGCCCCTACACCCCTCCCTATCTCTGTAATCTCCTCCAGCCCCTACACCCCTCCCTATCTCTGTAACCTCCTCCAGCCCCTACACCCCTCCCTATCTCTGTAACCTCCTCCAGCCCCTACACTCCTCCCTACCTCTGTAACCTCCTCCAGCCCCTGCACCCCTCCCTATCTCTGTAACCTCCTCCAACCCATACACCCCTCCCTATCTGTGTAACCTCCTCTAAACCATACATGCCGCCCTATCTCTGTAACCTCCTCCAACCCATACACCCCTCCCTATCTCTGTAACCGCCTCCAACCCATACACCCCTCCCTATCTCTGTAACCTCCTCCAGCCCCAACACCTCTCCCTATCTCTGTAACCTCCTCCAGCCCCTACACCCCTCCCTATCTCTGTAACCTCCTCCAACCCATACACCCCTCTCTATCTCTGTAACCTCGTCCAAACCATACATGCCTCCCTATCTCTGTAATCTCCTCCAGCCCCCACCCCTCCCTATCTCTGTAACCTCCTCCAGCCCATACACCCCTCCCTATCTCTGTAACCTCCTCCAGTCCATATACCCCTCCCTATCTCTGTAACCTCCTCCAGTCCATATACCCCTCCCTATCTCTGTAATCTCCTCCAGCCCCCATCCCTCCCTATCTCTGTAACCTCCTCCAACCCACACACCCCTCCCTATTTCTGTAACCTCCTCCAGCCCATACACCCCTCCCTATCTCTGTAACCGCCTCCAGCCCATACGCCCCTCCCTATCTCTGTAACTTCCTCCAACCCATACACCCTTCCCTATCTCTATAACCTCCTCAAGCCCTACAACCCCACATTGCTGTGGGTCTGGAGTCACATATCGGCTAGACCGGGGGTAAGGACAGCCGATTTCCTTATCGAAAGGACATTCGTGAACCGGTTGGGTTTTTCCGACAATGCGGTAGTTTCATGGTCACCGTTACTAACACTACCTTTTTTTAATTCCAGCTTTATTTAATTAGCTGAATTTATATTCCCCAGCTGCCATGGTGGGATTTGAACATGCGTCTCTGGACAATTAGTCCAGGCCTCTGGATTAGTCGCCCAGTAGCACAACCACCATGCTGTCGTAGCCTGAGTTGCTGAGGTCGAAGATCAGCCATGATCTCATTGAGCAGTGGAGCAGGTTCGATGGGCCGAATGGCTGACTCCTGCTCCTATTTCTGATATCCTGTTCCTGCCCCCAGTTGTGACTGTGCTCCTGTCTCTCCTCCCCACCCGCCGCCCCTCCGCAGTGCCGATTCAGAAGCTGGCGGTCAAGGTGACACCGGAGAGAGTGACCGAAGGTCAGGACGGGGTCACCCTGAGCTGCGAGGTCATCATGGGGACCTGGACCTGGGTGGAATGGCAGAAAGAGGGCAAGGCCCTGGGCAACGGCTCCTGTCACGTCACGTTAGGTGACGGGCTCAAGATCCAGCCGGTGAGCCGCACCGACACCGGGACGTACACCTGCCTGGCGGGGAACGCCATCAGTAATGGCAGCCACGGTTATAACCTCACGGTCAGCTGTAAGTTAGGGAGTGGTGGGGGGTGTTGGGTTCAAGCTCCGTTATATCGAACGGGTCGCACCCTCGCTCTCTCGCTCTCGCCTCGGAGTCTGAAGGTCGTGGGTTCGAGCCCCCGCACCGGAGCCTCATAATCCAGGCCCGACACCACCCCATCGCCAGTACTGAGGGAGCGCCATACTGCGCTGTTGGAGGGTCAGTGCTGAGGGAGCACCGCACTGCGCTGTCAGAGGGGCGGTACTGAGGGAGTGCCGCACTGTCGGAGGGTCAGTACCGAGGGAGCGCCACACTGTCGGAGGGTCGGTACTGAGGGAGCGCCGCACTGTCGGAGCGCTGTATAAATGTAAGTCTCCCTTCCCGATACTCGTAGGAAGACGAGGCGAGGGCTCTGAGGTCAACTGCAGAAGCCCTGCCCCCACCAGCGCTGCCCAATGAGATCATCTCACCCGGCAAAGAGAGAACGTTGTATCTGTATAGCGCTTGGCACCAATCTCGGGACGTCACAAAGCACTTTACAGCCAGTGAAGTACTTTGTCTGAAATGCGGGGGTCAACATTGTAATGTGGGGAAACGTGGGAACCGATTCGTGCAGAGCAAGATCCCATACATCGAAGAAGCGGCCAAGGGACTAGCGGGGAGCGGGGGGGGGGGTGCACAGGGGGATGAGGGGAGTAGCAGACGTCACCATCGACCGGTTTTACAAGTGTCGCGACCCCACCATTAACGCGACCTCTGCCCTCTCTCTCCCCCCTCCCCCCGGCAGACGGACCCAGCGAGCAGCAGGTGGCGGTGAATGGGATGGACGGGGCGGAGCCCCGGGACGTGTGGAGCGGCGGGGGCGGTGCGGCTCGATTGCCGGGCGCAGTCGCTGGCGGTGAGCTACCTGTGGACCTGGGCCGACCAGTTCTGGGACAACTGTACCCTGGAGCTGGCCAACGTCAGCTGGGACCAGCGGGGAGCAGACAAGTGCAGCGTCTTCAACGAGCGGACGGGGCGCACTGTCAGCAAGGTGGTCAACCTCAACGTGTACGGTGAGTGGCCTCGCGGGTCAAGGGTCAGTCGGCTCAAGGGGACATCCGGCCGGTCCGTGGCTGCCCCGGGGCCTGGGTGTTCGTCCAGTGACCAACTCCGTATTGTAACATCTTCCTTACAACCTCACAAACACACACCGAGAAGATGGCTCCATTACACAGGAACATGTCAGGTGATCTTGTCACCTGACCCTTTCATTGTATTTACATGATTAGTTGCATTACCGCAGTAGTCCACCAGGTGGAGCTCTATGTTACACTTCTCCCTCCTTAATGAAGAAGTAATCATCACAATATAATCATACATAACTTGCATGGTTAAACACAACAAAAGATATGGACTTTATTTTTGCCATATTTACAATCAAACTTAACCACTGCTTTTCTCTTTCAAAGAGGATACCTTCACTCTCAAAGAGAAATTTCCAAACTTGGTGTCGAACTCAGACTCATTCTAGGTTGATCCTGAGGAGAGTTTTTCTCAAAGGGTAACCCTGGATTTACATTTGAACTCTTTACAACTTCAGACTGTTTGCCTGCCTGACTCGGACTCAGACTTAAATTCTGACTTTCTCGTGGACTTGTTTCGAGTACATCTGATGTTGGAATTGCTTCTGGTACTCTATTTGTAACAAGATTATCTGACTCATCACGAATAATCGAAACATTCCAACGTTCAACTCCTTCTACATCTGCAGATCGATGTAAACAAACGTGACCTTTCCATGATCAAACACCTTGACCAAATATGTGTGAGAAACTACTCTTCCTGGTAACCACTTTAACCATTTATGGTGATTGTGCTTCAATCTCACCATCTGATTCAGTTTCACACTTCTCTCTCTTACTCTACCTCTAGCATGATTCTCTTTCTCTTTTGATTGTTTCTCTTCTACAGACTGTGCCAAGTTTGGCTTTAACAACAAGAACCTGGTTCGTTGCTGTTGTTTGAGAAACAACTCTGCTGGTGTTCCACCAGTAGTTGCACAAGGAGGATTACGATAAGTAATTAGAAAAGTTGCCAATTTATGGTCCAATGATAACTGCCATTTCTTTGGATTTGGATCCAACATTTGTTTGATGAGGGCACGTTTTACAATTTGTACTGTGCGCTCTGCTGCACCATTGGAAGCAGGGTGGTACAGTGGAACCTTGGTATGTTTCACACCATTTCTGAGAAAATTCTTCTGAACAAAATTGCGGCCCATTATCAGACATTATTTCTTCTCGGAGGTCATATGAAGAAAATACTCTTTTCAAATTGTCTAGTGTTTTACTTGTTATTTTCCACATCGGAAACACCTCTACCCACTTCGAACGGCTATCAATTACAATGAAGAATTGATTTCCTTCTAGCTCAGTAGAAGCTACATGTAGCCTTTGCCATACCCTGGGAGGCCATTTCTATGGCTGTAATGGTACTGATGGTGGTTGCTTGCTTACCGATTGACATGGTGTACACTGACTAACAATGTACTCTATATCTTTACCTAGACCTGGCCACCATAAGTAACTGTGTGCAAAACTCTTGGTCAAGCACATTCCCAGCTGCTGGTCATGAAGATCTCAGAACAATGTGTCCCCGAACTTATTTGGTATAAACACTCTTGCACTCCACATGACACAATCTTTACCCATTGATAATTCATTCCGATGAACAATGTATGCCAGCCATTTGCTATGTAATCATACACCTTTGACATAACTGGGTCATGTTTGGTTGCTCTACCAAACTCTTCAGTTGTGACTGGCAGCTCATCAATGTATGAAAAATAGAACACTTCTGCCCTATTGGGTGTAACTTGTGATGCGGATGGCAACGTGGACATAGCATCAGTACTGCCATCCGACTTCGATACAACAATAGCTGTAGCCCAGTTACTTAGATCCATGTTAGAGATAATGTTCTCAGATTCTAGTCTTTTGAGTACTTGCTCAACTTTCTCCTTGATGTGGTTTGCAGTAAACTGGTCTAGGCTCCTTCTGTACCCTGACACTCACCTTGAAACCTTGGATTGGACTGCCCGCTTCACGGAACACCGTCAGATACTGCTTGATGACATCATCCTTCGATGCAAATCTCATTTCAACACAAAAAATCTTGTTCCAATCCAGCTTCAGTGACCACAACCAATTGCTACCTATCAAGGCGGGCTTGTCTCCTGCCAAATACTAAGAGAGACAAGCTCAGAAACGGATCCTTCTATTTCACCAGTACATTGATACATCCTACCACAGGGATTTGCTCTCCTGAGTAGCCTCGCAACTCTATCTTTGACTTCTCCAGTGGAAAATCACTCAACTTCTCGCGATATAGTGATTCCGGTACTACGCTCACGGATGCACCAATGTCGATTTCCATGGGTATCCTGGTTACTGCAACGTCTACTTGGATGCCGATACTTTGCAAATCGCTGTGAGATACCCTCGTGCTCCTGATGACGTGTATTTGCAGAACCACCTCGTCCTCTTGCTTCTCTTCAATGCTATATAACATCTGCTGATTTCTACTTCTAGCATTGAAAGTTGGTTTACTCTTCAGTCGGCATGCCTTCACAAGATGCCCAGGTTTCCTGCTGTAGAAACACTCTGCCTTCACATATGGACAGTTCTGAGCAATGTGTTGTCTCAGACACTGATAGCACGACTTCAATGCTCTGTTACCTTGGTCAGTTGCTGAATCCTTGGGGCCCAACTGCCTTTTACTTTGACCCTGCAGGCGATTCATAGAACATAAGAATTAGGAACAGGAGTAGGCCATCTAGCCCCTCGAGCCTGCTCCGCCATTCAACAAGATCATGGCTGATCTGGCCGTGGTCTTAGCTCCACTTACCCGCCCGCTCCCCGTAACACTAAATTCCCTTATTGGTTAAAAATCTATCTATCTGTGATTTGAATACATTCAATGAGCTAGCCTCAACTGCTTCCTTGGGCAGAGAATTCCACAGATTCACAACCCGCTGGGAGAAGAAATTACTTCTCAACTCGGTTTTAAATTGGCTCCCCCGTATTTTGAGGCTGTGCCCCCAGTTCTAGTCTCCCCGACCAGTGGAAACAACTTCTCTGCCTCTATCTTGTCTATCCCCTTCATTATTTTAAATGTTTTTATAAGATCACACCTCATCCTTCTGAACTCCAATGAGTAAAGACCCAGTCTACTCAATTTATCATCATAAGGTAACCCCCTCATCTCCGGAATCAGCCTAGTGAATCATCTCTGTACCCCCTCCAAAGCTAGTATATCCTTCCTTAAGTAAGGTGACCAAAACTGCACGCAGTACTCCAGGTGCGGCCTCACCAATACCCTATACAGTTGCAGCAGGACCTCCCTGCTTTTGTACTCCATCCCTCTCGCAATGAAGGCCAACATTCCATTCGCCTTCCTGATTACCTGCTGCACCTGCAAACTAACTTTTTGGGATTCATGCACAAGGACCCCCAGGTCCCTCTGCACCGCAGCATGTTGTAATTTCTCCCCATTCAAATAATATTCCCTTTTAATGTTTTTTTTTCCAAGGTGGATGACCTCACATTTTCCGACATTGTATTCCATCTGCCAAACCTTAGCCCATTCGCTTAACCTATCTAAATCTCTTTGCAGCCTCTCTGTGTCATCTACACAACCCGCTTTCCCACTAATCTTTGTGTCATCTGCAAATTTTGTTACACTACACTCTGTCCCCTCTTCCAGGTCATCTATGTATATTGTAAACAGTTGTGGTCCCAGCACCGATTCCTGTGGCACACCACTAACCACCGATTTCCAACCCGAAAAGGACCCATTTATCCCGACTCTCTGCTTTCTGTTAGCCAGTCAATTCTCTATCCATGCTAATACATTTCCTCTGACTCCACGTACCTTTATCTTCTGCAGTAACCTTTTGTGTGGCACCTTATCGAATGCCTTTTGGAAATCTAAATATACCACATCCATCGGTACACCTCTATCCACCATGCTCGTATATCCTCAAAGAATTTCAGTAAATTAGTTACACATGATTTCCCCTTCATGAATCCATGTTGCGTCTGCTTGATTGCACTGTTCCTATCTGGATGTCCTGCTATTTCTTCCTTAATGATAGCTTCAAGCATTACACCACTCCAGATGTTAAACTAACCGGCCTATAGTTACCTGCCTTTTGACTGCCCCCTTTTTTAAACAGAGGCGTTACATTAGCTACTTTCCAATCCGCTGGTACTTCCCCAGAGTCCAGAGAATTTTGGTAGATTATAACGAATGCATCTGCTATAACTTCTGCCATCTCTTTTAATACCCTGGGATGCATTTCACCAGGACCAGGGGACTTGCCTACCTTGAGTCCCATTAGCCTGTCCAGCACTACCCCACTAGTGATAGTAATTGTCTCAAGATCCTCCCTTCCCACATTCCCATGACCAGCAATTTTTGACATGGTTTTTGTGTCTTCCACTGTGAAGACCGAAGCAAAATAATTGTTTAAGTCTCAGCCATTTCCACATTTCCCATTATTAAATCCCCCTTCTCATCTTCGAAGGGACCAACATTTACTTTAGTCACTCTTTTCCGTTTTATGTATCGGTAAAAGCTTTTACTATCTGTTTTTATGTTTTGCGCAAGTTTACTTTCGTAATCTATCTTCCCCTTCTTTATTGATGTCTTAGTCATTCTCTGCTGTCATTTAAAATTTTCCCAATCTTCTAGTTTCCCACTAACCTTGGCCACCTTATACGCATTGGTTTTTAATTTGATACTCTCCTTTATTTCCTTGGTTATCCACGGTTGGTTATCCCTTCTCTTACCGCCCTTCTTTTTCACTGGAATATATTTTTGTTGAGCACTATGAAAGAGCTCCTTAAAAGTCCTCCACTGTTCCTCAATTGTGCCACCGTTTATTCTGTGTTCCCAGTCTACTTTAGCCAATTCTGCCCTCATCCCACTGTAGTCCCCTTTGTTTAAGCATAGTATGCTCATTTGAGACACTATTTCCTCTCCCTCAATCTGTATTACAAATTCAACCATACTGTGATCACTCATTCCGAGAGGATCTTTTACTAGGAGATCGTTTATTATTCCTGTCTCATTACACAGGACCAGATCTAAGATAGCTTTCTCCCTGGTAGGTTCTGTAACATACTGTTCTAAGAAACAATTCCGTATGCATTCTATGAATTCCTCCTCCAGGCTACCCCGTGCGATTTGATTTGACCAATCGATATGTAGGTTAAAATCCCCCATGATTACTGCCGTTCCTTTTTCACATGCCACCATTATTCCCTTGATTATTGTCTGCCCCACCGTGAAGTTATTATTTGGGAGCTTATAAACTACACCCAACTACGATTCACCTCGGTTGTCTGATGACTGGAAATTGCACGAAATTCTCGGGAGTATTAATCAGCCATATCCATCAACTTAGCTGTCTGAAACGTTAAATCAAAAGTCAAGTTAGGGGTGGTCAACAACTTTCTTCTGATCACTTCAATGTTCATCCCACAAACAAAGCGGTCACGCAATGCTCGGTCCTGAAAGTTTCCGAAATGACGGTAAATAGATACCTTCCTTAAAGCTACAATGTACTCACTGACACTCTCATTATGTAATTGATCTCGAATTACAAAACGATAACTTTCAACAATTTCCAGGTGCTCAGAACTGTAATGCTGGAATCTCCGTCAGTGGTGTGTCCTTTGGCGTGGCGGGAACAAGCACATTTTTCAAGGTTTCATACACCTCGGGGCCTGCCTCAGTTAGGAAATCAGCCCGTTTTCTTTCTAATACCACCCAGTTATGGTTTTCATCATCGGGGACTTCGACGATACTATTCGCGGTGAAAAACATTTCTAGCCGCTGCACATACGCTCCGAAATTCTCTCGGTTGCGATGGAACTCACCCGAGCACCCTATTATTGCCATCAGTGTGGCCATCGGGACCCTTCAATGGAGCCAAGTTTGCTTGTAATTTACCTTGCATTGTTAGCTGTGCTGAAAAACAAAGAACCTCTGAAAATCTCTCTGTTGTTTGGCTGCAATCATCCACCAATTAATATTTCAGCTCGGGATTACAGAAATCCTATCCTCATTTGCCGATGTAATATATCTTCCTTAGCTCCTTAACAAACACCAACTTACAGGATGGCTCCCTTACACCGGCACTTGTTAGGTGACATTGTCACATGATGCATTTATTGTATTTACATCACCAGTTGTATTAACACCAGGTGGAGCTCACTATTATACTTATCTCTCTCACTTTCTCCGCAAAGGTTTCTCCCGTTGGCTTAGGGGCAGATCCATCTTGGATCATCCGCCCATCCTTCACACAATCCGTCTTCATCACCGGACCTCCACCAAGCCCTGGGAGTGTTTGATGGGACAGTGTAGAGGGAGCTTTACTCTGTATCTAACCCCGTGCTGTACCTGCCCTGGGAGTGTTTGATGGGACAGTGTAGAGGGAGCTTTACTCTGTATCTAACCCCGTGCTGTACCTGCCCTGGGAACGTTTGATGGGATGGTGTAGAGGGAGCTTTACTCTGTATCTAACCCCCTGTACCTGCCCTGGGAGTGTTTGATGGGGCAGTGTAGAGGGAGTTTATTCTGTATCTAACCCCCTGTACCTGCCCTGGGAGTGTTTGATGGGACAGTGCAGAGGGAGTTTTATTCTGTATCTAACCCCATGCTGTACCTGTCCTGGGAGTGTTTGATGGGACAGTGCAGAAGGAGTTTTATTCTGTGTCTAACCCCATGCTGTACCTGCCCTGGGAGTGTTTGATGGGACAGTGCAGAGGGAGTTTTATTCTGTATCTAACCCCCTGTACCTGCCCTGGGAGTGTTTGATGGGACAGTGTAGATGGAGCTTTACTCTGTATCTAACCCATGCTGTACCTGCCCTGGGAGTGTTTGATGAGACAGTGTAGCACGGGCTTTACTCTGTATCTAACCCCGTGCTAGCTGCCCCGGGAGTGCTTGATGGGACAGTGTAGAGGGAGCTTTACTCTGTATCTAACCCCGTGCTGTACCTGCCCTGGGAGTGTTTGATGGGACAGTGTAGAGGGAGCTTTACTCTGTATCTAACCCCGTGCTGTACCTGCCCTGGGAATGTTTGATGGGACGGTGTAGAGGGAGCTTTACTCTGTATCTAACCCCCTGTACCTGCCCTGGGCGTGTTTGATGGGACAGTGCAGAGGGAGTTTTATTCTGTATCTAACCCCATGCTGTACCTGCCCTGGGAGTGTTTGATGAGACAGTGCAGAGGGAGTTTTATTCTGTATCTAACCCCCTGTACCTGCCCTGCGAGTGTTTGATGGGGCACTGTAGAGGGAGCTTTACTCTGTCTCTAACCCCGTGCTGTACCTGCTCTGGGAGTGTTTAATGGGACAGTGCAGAGGGAGTTTTATTCTGTATCTAACCCCCTGTACCTGCCCTGGGAGTGTTTGATGGGACAGTGTAGAGGGAGCTTTACTCTGTATCTAACCCCCTTTACCTACCCTGGGAGTGTTTGATGGGACAGTGTAGAGGGAGCTTTACTCTGTATCTTACCCATGCTGTACCTGCCCTGGGAGTGTGTGATGGGACAGTGTAGAGGGAGCTTTACTCCGTATCTAACCCCCTATACCTGCCCTGGGAGTGTTTGATGGGGACAGTGTAGAGGGAGCTTTACTCTGTATCTAACCCCCTGTACCTGCCCTGGGAGTGTTTGATGGGACAGTGTAGAGGGAGCTTTACTCTGTATCTAACCCCCTGTACCTGCCCTGGAAGTGTTTGATGGGACAGTGTAGAGGGAGCTTTACTCTGTATCTAACCCCCTGTACCTGCCCTGGGAGTGTTTGATGGGACAGTGTCGAGGGAGCTTTACTCTGTATCTAACCCCCTGTACCTGCCCTGGAAGTGTTTGATGGGACAGTGTAGAGGGAGCTTTACTCTGTATCTAACCCCCTGTACCTGCCCTGGGAGTGTTTGATGGGGACAGTGTAGAGGGAGCTTTACTCCGTATCTAACCGTTGATGGGCGCCCGTTTTCCTTCCTGTATCGATGTTTACGCAGATCCCATCGAGGAAGTCCAGGTCTCCGTGTCACCGCGGGACGTGAGCGAGTGCGCCCCGGCGGCCATTTTGACTTGCTCCGTTGCCAAGGGGACCTGGGTCAGCGTGGACTGGAGCAAGGACGGGAGGACGGTGGCCGACAGGGGGCGCTACAACCTGACCCTCAGCACGTTGGAGATGGCAGAGATCACCAGGAACCACTCCGGCCTGTACACCTGCTCCGCCCGAAATCCCCTGGACTCCTTCAACGGCAGCTTATCGCTGACCGTCTCCTGTAAGTCCAAAACCGCACGCCTTCATCCGCGGGTTCAACTGAGAACGTTGTCATGTAATCGGTCCATGCGTTCTTTACTTAAGAAATCGTAGCAGCATATTTGCTGTTAAGGACTAGTTGGTTTATTAGCAAAAGGTTTAACAATCACACTACACATTACCAGTTCATCCACCAGGCTCACAACCACCTGCCCCATTGTGGATCCCCCGAACCCAACTGGCCGGGGTTTTATTGAGTCTGGTGAACATCATCATCATCATTATAGGCAATCCCACGAAGCGAGGATGACTTGCTTCCATGCCAAAAAGGGATGAGTTCACAGATGTTTCAATGAAGGACCTAATATTCCAGATCCCGAACTGCATCCTGAAGGGTGGAAGATGCCTGTGGGTGGATTTTTTTAACGTGGGGTGGCCGTTGCACACCAGCCACCACACGGGCTTGACAGCGCTAGGTCTCGGTCCAGTGGCAAGGATTAACCAGGACAACTGGAGACCAGCTCTGCTGCACAGACCTAGCACGCACACATATCGCAGTGTGGGCTGGCCCGTTCTGGCCCGGAACTCACAACTCTCCTGGGCCCCGATCACGTCCCTCTACAATTATTCACCGCTCCTTCGCCCCTCCTGCTATACCTGCCTGCACTGCAATCAGATGACGTAGACTCAAATGGCATTGTCCTGAAATCACGACATCAGGAACATCACGTGACCGGGGAAGCCATTCTCACTCAACAGCTCTACAACTATTTTTGTAAGAACGTTGAAAACAAGTATCCGCCTTTTTTTTTTCAGATGGCACCAGAACCCATAAATCCAAATTAACTTGGGAATTTTATCAAATCAAATTAAAATCCTCTAGCCGGGGGCGATGACGCACTCCAGTCCCTCCGGTACCCACCTCTCGCGGAAGGCCGCGAGCGTACCGGTGGACACCGTGAGCTCCATCTCCAGGGACACCCCGGCTCGGATGTAACCGCGGAAGAGAGGCAGGCAGTCGGGTCTGAACAAGCCCCTCGACTGCCCGCTGCCTGGACCGGCTGATGGCCCCCTGGGCCAGGCCCAGGAGCAGTCCTACGAGGAGGCCCTCGGACCTGCCCACTCCCCTCCACACAGGGTGCCCAAAGATCAGGAGCGTGGGACTGAAGTGCAACCAGAAATTGAGGAGCTG
>NC_092007.1:11439248-11441748 GCF_044704955.1 Pristiophorus japonicus | reverse complement strand
GCCGGGCCACCGCACGTGCGATCTCACAATGGCTTTCATCATTACGATGCCGGGGTGCGTGCTATGGAGATCTTTGACAAATAAACCTCTGCCCTTCTTGGGCGGGACTACTCGATTTCATGCAGTCGGCCTGGATGAACAGCTCGTCCTTGCGCCGGAGAAACGGCTTAAAGTCGCCAAGCTTCTCTCCGTACACGGCTGCCCAGTTTCCACTTGATGTACAGTTTTTCACCTGGGACAGCAGTGGGTCTTGGCCGGTCCAGACTCTCATCTGGCGCGCCGTGACGGGTGACCCTTCGCCCTCAGAGGCCTCCGCGGCCGTGACCAGTTCCGCGGGCCGCTCCGCTTCACCCTCGGTGGTGGCGAGCAGGAGGCGGCTGAGCGCACCAGCGCGGCTATCGGTGCCTGGTCCGTGGCGGATCGTGGAGTCGTAAAGCGGACAGCGTTAACGCCCACCTCTGAAGGCGAGCTGAGGCGTTGGCATTAATGCCTGTGCTCTCAGGGAATATAACGACGTGAGCGGCTTGCGGGCGGTTTCTAGTTCGAACCGCCGGCCAAACAGGTTCTGGTGCATCTTTTTTTACCGCGTACACACCAGCTTAAGGGGCCTCCTTTCCGACCACGCTGTACCCGCTATCGGCCTCGGAAAGGCAGCGGGGCGCATACGCTACAGGTTGGAGCTTACCCGACACGTTCGCTTGCTGACCCCGTCGGGTGATGCATCGCACGCTAAAGCAAGATGCCGACAGGGATCATACAGCGCCAGTATTTTGTTTGAACACAGTAGGTTTCTGGCCTTCTCGAAGGCAGTTTCTTGATTTGCACCCCAGACCCAGTCATCACCCTGACGGAGCAGTACATGTAATGGTTCCAAGCAAAGTGCTCAGCCCAGGCAGAAAGTTGCCAAAGTAGTTCAGTAGTCCGAGGTACGAGCGCAGCCCCGCCGTGTTGCGTGGTCTCGGGGCCTTCTGGGTAGCCTCCGTCTTGGAGTCTGAGGCTCTGATGCCATCTGCTGCGATTCTCCTCTCTTGGAATGCCACCTCTGGTGCCAAGAAGACACATTTGGTTCGTTGCAACCTTAGGCCCTTCTCGATTCAGTCGGCGTCGCACCTCTTCCAGGTTCTGGAGGTGTTCATCGGTGTCATGTCCGGTGAACAAGGTGTCGTCTTGGAAGGCGACCGTTCCCGGGACAGATTTCAGCCGGCTCGCCATGTTTCGTTGGAAGACCGCAGACGCTGAACGCGTCCCGAAGGGGCAACCATTGTATACGAACAGCCCCTTGGTGTGTGCTTGTGCACGTCAGCTTCTGGGACGATTCCACCCGCTCCTGGGTCATGTACGCCGAGGTGAGGTCCAATTTCGGAAACAGCTTTCCACCCGACAGGGTCGCGAACAGATCCTCCGCCTTGGGTAGCGGGTACTGATCCTGTAACGATACTCGGTTTGTGGTTACTTTATAATCCCCACAGATTCTAGTTGTCCCATCACTTTTAACAACGGGGACAGTCATTAAATTCCACTGGCGATATGATGCCTTCGCGCTGAAGCCGATCTCGCTCGATGTCGACTTTCTCCTGCATCATGTAAGGGACCGCTCTGGCCTCGTGGTGAACGGGTCTCGCGTCTGGGCTGAGGTGAATTGTCACCTTGGCCCCTGTGAAGCTGCCAATGCCAGGCTGGAACAGTGACGGAAATTGTCTGAGACCTGCTCACACGTGGCTTTCGCCACCGACGATAATTCTTTTACATCGCCCCATTTCCAGTTAAAATTCCGTAGCCGGCTGCTGCCAAGCAGCATGGGCCCATTACCTGGAACGATCCATAGTGCCAAATTATGCACAGAACCATCAGACAGCACCTGAACCATTGCACTTCCGAGGACCGGGATAATCTCTTTCGCGTAGGTGCGCAGCTTTGCGTCGATCGGGCTCAGCTTGGGCCTGTGTGCCTTGTTTGCCCATAACTTCTCGAAGGCCTTCTGGCTCACGATCGACTGGCTCGCGCCCGTGTCCAGTTCCATCGGTAACGGTATGCCGTTCAGTTTAACGTTCATCATAATCGGGGGGTACTCTTGTTGGTAAAGGCGTGCCCCATGTACCTCTTCCCCCTCGGTCACCTCTCCACGATCCTCAGGATCCACGCATGACCTCCCGTCCTCCGCTCCGTCTCGAGTTGTAGCGCGTTTACGCATTCGTTGGAGGTGCCCTGTCATTGAGCAACTCTTGCCGACATATTGTTTGAACCCGCCCTGGGTTTGCGCGATGAGCACCTCCACAGCGCTGGTGGACTTACATCGACAGGTACTGATCTCTTCGCGTTCGTCCGTTGTCGTGGTGAGTGCATCATCTCAAGTCGAGCAGAGGTCACATTCGCCCAGCCGGGGGCACTCCTCCTGTCTGCTGCCGAATGTAGCTCATTCACGGCGTTTGTCCCCGGGTGATTCCGAAGTTGTGAGTAGATTAGCTTCGTTTCTTCCTCTCTGGCCCATGTATGCCTGGGT
>NC_092007.1:11426748-11436748 GCF_044704955.1 Pristiophorus japonicus | reverse complement strand
GACTGAGCCTCCATGGCCCTCTGGGGCAGAGAATTCCAAAGATTCACCCCCCTCCGAGTGAAGAAATTCCTCCTCATCTCAGTCCTCAATGGCCGACCCCTTATCCTGAGACTGTGTGACCCCCTGGTTCTAGACTCCCCAGCCCCGGGGGGAAACACCCTCCCTGCATCTACCCTGTCACTCCCCCTCAGAATCTGGTGTGTTTCAATGAGATCACCGCTCATACTTCTCAATCTACTCAATCTCTCCTCATAGGACAATTCCCCATCCCAGGAATCAGTCTAGCAAACCTCCATTGCGCCTCCTCCAAGCCATGTATGTCCTTTCTCAGATAAGGAGACCGAAACTGTGCGCAGTACTCCAGGCGTGGTCACACCAAGGCCTTGTACAATTGTAGCTGGACTTCCTCACTCTCATACTCCATCCCCCTTTGCGATAAAGGCCAACGGTTCCTGATTGCTTGCTGTACCCTCGTACTAACTTTCTGTGATTGCTGTACGAGGGACAGCCAAATCGCTCTCAACACCAACCTTTAATAGTTTATCCCCATTTTTAAAAGTTGCTGTTTCTCCATTCCTCCCACCAAAGTGAGCATTTGCCCACATTAAACTGTAGCTACCACCTCATTGCCCGCTCACGGAACCTGTCCATATCCCTTTTCAGGCTCTGTGTGTGTGTCCTCACAACTTACGGTCCCACCACAGGGAATATTCGGCAATCTCCCATTCCCGGGAGCAGAGCTCCGTGAATCAACAAAGATGCAACACACTCCGTGATCTGGGCAACCTCCGTGCTGACTCGAGTTGCGAGCTTTGCTTCTCGACATAGCTCTTTCTCCCTCTCCCCAGTCTGCCTCTGTCTCCCTTTCTCTACCTCTCTCTCTCCCTACCTCGGCCTCTTAACATTTTCCCTCCCTCTGCCTCACTCCCTACCTTCTTATCTAACTTCCTCAACCTCTCCGTGGTTCGAGCGAGCTCGCCCTATCTCTGTCTTGCTCTCCTCCTGTCTCTCCCTCGAGTTTTCTCACCCTATCAGGCTCTTCCTCCACCAAGCTCACACTCTCCCTCCCTCTCTCAATCCCTCCCTCTCTCACACACTCTTTCCCTCTCATTCTCTCCCTATCTCTCATGCACCCGATCTCGCTCAATCGCTCCCTATCTCACACTCTCTCCCTATCTCTCTCAGGTTCCTATCTCTCTCTCTCTCACTCAATCTCTCATGCTCCCTATCTCCCTCTCTCTCACTCAATCTCTCCCTTTCTCTCTCTCGCTATCTCACTCATTCTCTCCCTATCTCACTCACTCTCTCCCTATCTCACTCAATCTCTCCCTCTCTCGCTATCTCACTCACTCTCTATCTTCCTCCCTCTCCCTCTCTTCCTATCTCTCTCTCTCCCTATCTCTCTCTTGTGCCCTATCTTCCTCCTTCTCACACTCAATCTCTCCCTCTCTCACTCAATCACTCCCTATCTCACACTCTCTCCCTATCTCTCTCACGCTCCCTATCTCTCTCCCTATCTCACACTCTCTCCCTCTCATTCTCTCCTGATCTAACTCACTCTATCATTCATTGTGGCTCAGTGGGTAACACTCTCGTCTACTGAGTCACAAGGTCGTGAGTTCAATTCCCACTCCAGGGACTTGAGCACATAATCTAGGCTGGCACTCCATTGAAGTACTGAGGGAGCGCTGCACTGTCGGAGGTGCCGTCTTTCAGATGAGACGTTAAAACAAGGCCCCGTCTGCCCTCTCGGGTGGATGTAAAAGATCCCATGGCCACTATTTGGAAGAAGAGCAGGGGGAGTTCTCCCCGGTGTCCTGGGGCCAATATTTATCCCTCAACCAACATCACTAGCAAAATAGTTTATCTGGTCATTTTCATATTGCTGTGTGTGGGAGCTTGCTGTGCGCAAATTGGCTGCTGCGTTTCCCACAACACAACAGTGACCACACTCCAAAAGTACTTCATTGACTGTAAAGCGTTTTGGGACGTCCAGTGATCGTATAAATGCAAGTCTTTCTGTTTCTCACGCTCCCTCTCACTTTCTCTCTCTCACTCACTCCATACCTCTCTCCCTCACCCTCTCCCTATTTCTTACTCACTCCATATCTCACGCATCACTCCCTGTCTCACTGCATAGCTTTATTTCTGGCTAATTCACTATTTCACTGACTATCGCTATTTCCTTATCTCTCTATCTAACTCTCTCTCCATATCTGTCTTTGTCTCATTCCATATCTATCCTTCCTGTATAGAAATCTAGTCTTTGGTCAGACGGAACTTTACTCTGCATCTAACCCCGTGCTGTACCTGCTCTGGGAGTGTTTGATGGGACAGTGTAGAGAGAGCTTTACTCTGTATCTAACCCCGTGCTGTACCTGCTCTGGGAGTGTTTGACAGGACAATGTAGAGGGAGCTTTACTCTGTATCTAACCCCGTGCTGTACCTGCCCTGGGAGTATTTGATGGGTCAGTGTAGAGGGAGCTTTACTCTGTATCTAACCCCCTGTACCTGCCCTGGGAGTATTTGATGGGATAGTGTAGAGGGAGGTTTACTCTGTATCTAACCCCCTGTACCTGCCCTGGGAGTGTTTGATGGGACAGTGTAGAGGGAGCTTTACTCTGTATCTAACCCCCTGTACCTGCCCTGGGAGTGTTTGATGGGTCAGTGTAGAGGGAGCTTTATTCTGTATCGAACCCCCTGTACCTGCCCTGGGAGTGTTTGATGGGTCAGAGTAGAGGGAGCTTTATTCTGTATCTAACCCCCTGTACCTGCCCTGGGAGTGTTTGATGGGTGTAGAGGGAGCTTTATTCTGTATCTAACCCCCTGTACCTGCCCTGGGAGTGTTTGATGGGACACTGTAGAGGGAGCTTTACTCTGTATCTAACCCCGTGCTGTACCTGCCCTGGGAGTGTTTGATGGGGACAGTGTAGAGGGAGCTTTACTCTGTATCTAACCCCCTGTACCTGCCCTGGGAATGTTTGACAGGACAATGTAGAGGAAGCTTTACTCTGTATCTAACCCCGTGCTGTACCTGCCCTGGGAGTGTTTGATGGGGACAGTGTAGAGGGAGCTTTACTCTGTATCTAACCCCCTGTACCTGCCCTGGGAGTGTTTGATGGGGACAGTGTAGAGGGAGCTTTACTCTGTATCTAACCCCCTGTACCTGCCCTGGGAGTGTTTGATGGGACAGTGCTTGCTATGAAACATTCACTCCCAATTCATCACCTTACCAAGCAGAGACAGAAAGCAAGAGACAAGAAGCAGACACAGAGCGGGAGAGGAGGGGGGGGGTTTGTAAAAAAAAGTGAATTATTTAATTTATGTACTCGAAAAAATTATACACATTACATATGTGCAAAATGGTGAATAATGTACAGTTAATTGCATTCATTATATGTGTCTTCAATATCCATGGACCATAGAACAACGAACATGCTCGATTCAGTAGAGAGGGTCTCAACGACGCTCTCTGGTTACAGGGCATTCGATCCCCCCCCCCCCCCCAAAACCCCCCACTCCTCCCCCCCGGATAGTCACACGAGACACACATTGACAGGCAAAACGCAAAGGGAAACGGAAAAGGCTGAAACACCACAGGACCAATGGGTTTGTTTGGGCGCTGTAATATCCGCACCGGCGATGGTGCTGACAGCTTTGCGGGGTTCGTGTCATTGTCTTGCCGTCCGGAGGAGGCGGGGGTCCCCAATGGAGGGCTCGGTACGCGGGAGACAGCCCTTTATCCATCGGGGACTTGGCCCGGAGGGTGTTGCACGGGGGCAGTCCCGCGCGATCGGTTTATAAGTCGGTTCACGGACACGCCGGGCCGCCTGCTGTTTTCCGCGGTCCGTCGGAGTCCGTGTTCCACGTCTATGTTCAGCGTGCGAGGTTGCAGCCCCCTTCTTCCTTATCCGAAGGGGCCGCCCCTCGAATCCTGGCCGCGCCTCAGTCCCACGCTCCTGATCTTTGGGCACCCTGTGCGGAGGGGAGCGGGGCAGGTCGGACGGCCTCCTCGTAGGACTGCTCCTGGGCCCTGGCCAAGGGGGGCCATCAGCCGGTCCAGGCAGCGGGCGGTCGAGGGGGTCGTTCAGCCCGACTGCCTGCCTCTCTTCCGCGGCTACATCCGAGCCAGGGTGTCCCTGGAGATGGGAGCACGCGGTGTCCACCGGTACGCTCGCGGCCTTCCGCGAGAGGTGGGCGCCGGAGGGACTGGACTGCGTCATCGCCCCCGGCAACAGAATCTTAATTTGATTGGTTAAGTTTCCTTTAAAGTTTTTGTGGTTAATTTGTGGGTTCAAGTGTCACAGTAATAAGGGAGCACACAGCTTTATCGGTTCATTAATATAGTTGTAGAGCTGTTGATTGGGACTGGCTTAGCCAGTCACGTGATGTTCACAAGACTCAATAAAACCCCGACCAGTTGGGTTCGGGGGATCCACGACGGGGCAGCTGGTTGTGAGCCCAGTGGATGAACCGGTAATGTGTCGTGTGATTATTAAATCTTTTGCTAATAAAACGACAAGTTCTTAATCGCAATGTGTTGTGAAGAAATCTTAAGCAAAGAACCCATGCACCAAATACATTGCAGGCTCCTCCAAGCTCCCTGGCAAGGTTCGAGTGAGACTTGGCTTCAGTCTGCTCAAAGGGAACTGGTTGCTGTGTCTGCCCAATGAGGTGATTCCACCTTCCCCTCCCCCCACCTCCACCCCTCCCCCCACCCTGTCCCCACCTCCACCCCTCCCCCCACCCTGTCCCCTCCCCCACCCGCGCCCAACCCCCACCATGCGTGAAGTTGTTGCATTTAAATTAAAAGTTCTAGACTAAAATCGGACGGGTTTGATGTGTTGTGCCAGGGAGAGGGTGAGGTGAGAAACAGGACCTCTTATTGCCCGGCAAGAGTTTTAACCCTTGATTTCCACTCCCTCAGTGTCGCTCTCCCTCCCTCTCCAATCGCTTCGTGTCGCTATCACTCCATCTCAGTGCTGTACTCCCTCAGTACTGACCCTCCGCCCTCCGACAGTGCGGCATTCCCTCAGTACTGCCCCTCCGACAGTGCGGCGCTCCTTCAGTACTGCCCCTCTGACAGGGCTGCACTCACACAGTACTGCCCCTCCGACAGTGCGGCGCTCCCTCAGTACTGCCCCTCCAACAGTGCGGCGCTCCCTCAGTACCGCCCCTCCGACTGCCCCTCTAACAATGCGGCACTCCCTCAGTACTGCCCCTCTGACAGTGCAGCACTCCGCGACAGAGGTGACCACAGATTCCGCATACGCAATGGCCATCCCCTTTGAGCTGCCGGAAATGCCAATTCAACAGAAACTGCAGCTTGGCTAATGACGGGGGACCCGACACGACCGGGAACACCAGGACAAACAGGGGCAAAACGTCCAAAATATCCAGCGGGACTGGAAAAAAGGGGTGGAGGAAGATTGCGACGCACCCGAATTGTCAAAACAATTTACCAGGAGGCTGCCTCTCTCTCTCTCCCTTGCACAATTTGACAATGGAAGACATGATTCGATGGTCTGACCTTTGCGCAGGTTCTGGCCACGAGGAGCGGAAGAGCTTGACCCCTGAGGGTGCATGATCTGCCCTTTCTGCACCTGACACACATGGCCCACGTCAAAGCTCTGAAGATCACCAGATTCCCGGGCAACCGAAAACCTGGTCCGCAGGGAAGGTGTCCCGTTTGTGCCTGGCCTGACCTGGCCAATGTCAGACCATGTGGAAGAACGTGTCAATATGGTAGCCCCCCCTCCCATCTGTGAATACCGTGCCCATTTGGAAGATCTCAGTGATGGCGATCTTTATCGCTGTGCAAGTTCGCCCCCACCCCCCCGCCACCCCCGTTGAACTGTCCCGTGAGGTGTTCGAGAACATAAGAATTAGGAGCTGGCCATTCGGCCCCTCGAGCCTCCTCTCCCATTCAATGAGATCACGGCTGACCTTCGACCTCAACTCCACTTTCCCAGCGACCCCCATAACCGTATTTAAGGAGGGATATACTTGCATTGGAGGCAGTTCAGAGAAGGTGCACCCGGTTGATTCCTGAGATGAACGGGGTTGTCTTCAGAAGAAAGGTTGAACGGGTTGGGCCTGTACTCATTAGTGTTTAGAAGAATGAGAGGGTATCTTATTGAAACGTATAAGATTCTGAGGGGGGTTTGACACGGGGTGGCTGCAGAGAGGATGTTTCCCCCTCGTGGGGGAATCTAGAACTATTTTCTCAGAATAAGGGGTAGCCCTCTCACCAAATTCCCGGCCCTGAAGCTCAGCATTTAACATCGGACTGACATTCATCATTCACCGTCGATCGCTGGAAGACCAGGGAGGCTCCATCTTTGGCCCTCCGTGCCAGGAGGTTACCATGGCGACGCCGGCCCAGGCCTCGGGCCTAGCTGAGGTGGTCACCTTCGGTCCTCTCTCCCTTGTGCCACGGATCGAAGGAAGGCCGTTTACAGCTGGAGGGGTCCTCGGCTGAACGTGCATCGCCCCCTCGAGACGCTCCTCATTAAGTCGGAAGACGCGATTATTTTTTCGTTTTCCCTCCGCCCAAACAGCAGCTTCGATCTTCTTCTTAGGATCCACGCTGTTTTCAAAATTCTCCATCCTCGTTTTCAAACCCCTCCTCGCCCCTCCCTCTCTCGGTAACCTCCTCCAGCCCCTACACCCCTCCCTATCTCGGTAACCTCCTCCAGCCCCTACACCCCTCCCTATCTCGGTAACCTCCTCCAGCCCCTACACCCCTCCCTATCTCGGTAACCTCCTCCAGCCCCTACACCCCTCCCTATCTCGGTAACCTCCTCCAGCCCCTCACACCCCTCCCTATCTCGGTAACCTCCTCCGCCCCTACACCACTCCCTATCTCTGTAACCTCCTCCAGCCCCTACACCCCTCCCTATCTCGGTAACCTCCTCCAGCCCCTACACCCTCCCTATCTCTGTAACTCCCTCCAGCCCCTACACCCCTCCCTATCTCGGTAACCCCCTCCAGCCCCTACACCCCTCCCTATCTCGGTAACCCCCTCCAGCCCCTACACCCCTCCCTATCTCGGTAACCTCCTCCAGCCCCTACACCCCTCCCTATCTCGGTAACCTCCTCCAGCCCCTACACCCCTCCCTATCTCTGTAACCTCCTCCAGCCCCTACACCCTCCCTATCTCGGTAACCTCCTCCAGCCCCTACACCCCTCCCTATCTCTGTAACCTCCTCCAGCCCCTACACCACTCCCTATCTCGGTAACCTCTTCCAGCCCCTACACCCCTCCCCATCTCTGTAACCCCCTTCAGCCCCGACACCCCTCCCTATCTCTGTAACCTCCTCCAGCCCCTACACCCCTCCCCATCTCTGTAACCCCCTTCAGCCCCGACACCCCTCCCTATCTCTGTAACCTCCTCCAGCCCCTACACCCCTCCCTATCTCTGTAACCTCCTCCAGCCCCTACAACTCTCCCTATCTCTAACCTCCTCCAGCCCCTACACCCCTCCCTATCTCTGTAACCTCCTCCAGCCCCTACACCCCTCCCTATCTCGGTAACCTCCTCCAGCCCCTACACCCCTCCCTATCTCTGTAACCTCCTCCAGCCCCTACACCCCTCCCTATCTCTGTAACCTCCTCCAGCCCCTACACCCCTCCCTATCTCGGTAACCTCCTCCAGCCCCTACACCCCTCCCTATCTCTGTAACCTCCTCCGCCCCTACACCCCTCCCTATCTCGGTAACGTCCTCCAGCCCCTACACCCCTCCCTATCTCTGTAACCTCCTCCAGCCCCTACACCCCTCCCTATCTCTGCAACCTCCTCAAGCCCCTACACCCCTCCCTATCTCGGTAACCTCCTCAAGCCCCTACACCCCTCCCTATCTCTGTAACCTCCTCAAGCCCCTACACCCCTCCCTATCTCTGTAACCTCCTCAAGCCTCTACACCCCTCCCTATCTCTGTAACCTCCTTCAGCCCCAACATCCCTCCCTATCTCTGTAACCTCCTCCAGCCCCAACATCCCTCCCTATCTCTGTAACCTCCTCCAGCCCCAACATCCCTCCCTATCTCTGTAACCTCCTCCAGCACCTGCATCCCTCCCTATCTTTGTAACCCCCTCCAGCACCTGCATCCCTCCCTATCTCTGTAACCCCCTCCAGCCCCACAACCCCCTGAGATTTCTGCACTCCTTTAATTCTGCCCTCCTGAGCATCCCTGATTATAATGACTCCACCATCGGTGGCCGTGCCTTCTGTTGCCTGGGCCCCAAGCTCTGGAACTCCCTCCCTAAACCTCTCCGCCTCTCTACCTCTCTCTCCTCCTTCAAAACGCTCCTTAAAACCCACCTCCTTGACCAAGCTCTGGCCCTAATTTCCACTTATGCGGCTTGGTGTCAAATTTCAATTGCCTAATACTCCTGGCGAAGCGCCCTGGGATGATTCACTACATGAAAGGCGCTATATAAATATAATATGTTGTTGCTCTTGCACGTTTGAGGAGAAAGGAATTCACTCTGACTCCCTCGCTCCTTCAACCAGCTCTCCACCGAAACCCGCTCCCTCACCCCACAGTGTCTCAGTGGGCAGTTGCCATGGAGACCGGGTAGGCCTCAGGCTCCCAGTCCAGACACGTTGGCCAGGTTTCGCCAAGGGCGGAGCGTTGCGGGGGAGGTGGGATGGGGGGGGGGGGGGGGGTGGTGAGGCAACGGAAGGGATTATTTAAGGAGGGATACACTTGCATTGGAGGCAGTTCAGAGAAGGTTCACTCGGTTGATTCCTGGGATGAAAGGGGTTGTCTTATAAAGAAAGGTTGAGCAGGTTGGGCCTATACTCATTGGAGTTTAGAAGAATGAGAGGTGATCTTATTGAAACGTATAAGATTCTGAGGGGGGCTGGACAGGGTAGATGCAGAGAAGGTGTTTCCCCCTCGTGGGGGAATCTCGAACAAGGGGGCATAGTCTCAGAATAAGGGGTTGTCCATTTAAAACAGAGACAAGGAGGAATTTCTTCTCGTGAACCTATGGAATTCTCTGCCCCAGAGAGCTGTGGGGGCTGGGTCATTGAATATATTTAAGGTGGAGATAGACAGATGTTTGAGCGATAAGGGAGTGAAGGGTTATGGGGAGCGGGCGGGGAAGTGGAGCTGAGTCTATGATCGGATCAGCCGTGATCGTATTGAATGGCGGAGCAGGCCCGAGGGGCCGAATGGCCGA
The DNA here is from genome assembly GCF_044704955.1 of Pristiophorus japonicus. NCBI lineage: Eukaryota > Metazoa > Chordata > Chondrichthyes > Pristiophoridae > Pristiophorus > Pristiophorus japonicus. Next base: position 11,427,560 of record NC_092007.1, on the reverse strand, counting down.
CTCCTGCTCCTGTTTCTGGTGTTCTCATGATGGGACGCTCCACATGTGACAATGAAGGAGAAGGTTGGGGAGGGGAGTGGGCTGAGATTCCCGCTCTCGCTCTACACTTACCGTCACGCTGTGTCTCTCCGGGGAGAGGGGTTACCCACCCCTCCCCCTACTCCCCCCCCCCCCCTCCCTGACCCCTGTCTCCAGCCCCTGGGGAAGGCCAAGAAGGGTGCTGATGCTAAGCATAGGTCAAAGGCCGTGACCCCAGATCGGGAGTCGAAGCCAGTTAAAGGATGAGGGGAGTTGGAGGGTGAGGGCAGGGGAGGGGGGGGGGGGGGGGCGGGGGAGGGAAAGGTGCGTGGCGACAGAACGGATCATGTGTCCCCCCCCCGCCCTCCTCCCGTTCCCCCGCCACGAATATCCAACGAGCTCGGAGACGTGACCCATCGTCAAGTGGGAGCAGGAGACAGCTCGACCTTTCACCCCGGGCGTCCCCGGGGTCAACCAGGTTACCCCCTCCCCTGCCCGTCGCGCCCCCCCCCCCCCCCACACCACCCCACAACCCCCCCGCCATAAAGAGCTAATTGTTCCGGAACATCACGAAGCAGCTCACGGCCACCAGCCAGAGCCTGAGGCCGGTCTCCACAGCAACCAGGGCACCACGGGATGGAGGCCCGCCTGAGATGGGAGAGAGAGAGGGAGCGTGAGTGACGGGGGTCCGACAATTCCCGGCTCCCCTCGCGCCCCTCCCCCACCCCGAAACCGCCCCCTCCCCCAGCACCCCGCCCGGCCCCAGGCCCTCCCCTCCCCCGAATGCCCTCATG
>NC_092007.1:11411141-11421141 GCF_044704955.1 Pristiophorus japonicus | reverse complement strand
CCCCTCGAGCCTGTTACATAGGAACAGGAGGAGGCCCATTCAGCCCCTCGAGCCTGTTACTCAGGAACAGGAGGAGGCCCATTCAGCCCCTCGAGCCTGTTACACAGGAATAGGAGGAGGCCCATTCAGCCCCTCGAGCCTGTTACACAGCAACAGGAGGAGGCCCATTCAGCCCCTCGAGCCTGTTACACAGGAACAGGATGAGGCTTTTCAGACCCTCGAGCCTGTCACACAGGAACAGGAGGAGGCCCATTCAGCCCCTTGAGCCTGTTACTCAGGAACAGGAGGAGGCCCATTCAGCCCCTCGAGCCTGTTACACAGCAACAGGAGGAGGCCCATTCAGCCCCTCGAGCCTGTTACTCAGGAACAGGAGGAGACCCATTCAGCCCCTCGAGCCTGTTACACAGCAACAGGAGGAGGCCCATTCAGCCCCTCGAGCCTGTTACACAGCAACAGGAGGAGGCCCATTCAGCCCCTCGAGCCTGTTACACAGCAACAGGAGGAGGCCCATTCAGCCCCTCGAGCCTGTTACTCGGGAACAGGAGGAGGCCCATTCAGCTTCTCTATTGATCTCAGTTTTGAAAGCCCCAATTGCCCCCCCGGCCTTGACAGCTTTTTGGGGGAGAGAGTTCCCGATTCCCGCTGCCCTTTGTGTGAAGAAGTGTTTCCTGACATCACCCCTGAACGGCCTGGCTCGAATTTGAAGGTGACGCCCCCCTTGTTCTGGACTGCCCCCACCCAGGGAAGAGTTTCTCTCTCGATCTCCCCGATCGAGGCCTTTAATCCTCTCAAACTTCTCAGGTAAGCCCCTTAACCTTCTAAACTCGAGGTAACACTGGCCCAGTCCGCGCGAGCTGCCCTCCGGATTTGCCCACCGTCGAGCTTACGTTTTGAGGTGAGTTTTTTCCAGGTGACCACCGGCTCAGGCCGGCCAATGGCGACACACAGCAGAGCGATGTTGCTCCTCTCGTTGACGGTCAGGTCCGAGGAGATGTTCACAATCTTCGCTGGCACTGAGGAGACAAGGCAGAGAGGGTGGCAAGAGGTTCGATACGTCAAGAGCGAACTTCCCAAGGTCTAAAGCATCTTAGTTACCAAGAGATGGCTAACTGCGATTTTCCAATCAAGCTCAACGCACGCTCGAGGAACAGCACCTCATCTTTCGTTTAGGCACTTCGGAATCAACATCGAGTTCAACAATTTGACAGCGTAACCGCTGTCCATCATTGGCCCCCCTCCGAGATCAGGATTTTTCTCTCTTTGTCTATAATGGTAGCTGGTAATTATCCCGCCATTCTCACCCGATCCAGACTCACCTTATTTCTAACCTCTATCGTTACCATCTCATGGAAACATAGACATAGAAAGTAGGTACAGGAGTAGGCCACTCGGCCCTTCGAGCCTGCACCGCCATTCAATGAGTTCATGGCTGAACATGCAACTTCAGTACCCCATTCCTGCTTTCTCGCCATACCCCTTGATCCCCCTCGTAGTAAGGACTACATCTAACTCCTTTTTGAATATATTTAGTGAATTGGCCTCAACAACTTTCTGTGGTAGAGAATTCCACAGGTTCACCACTCTCTGGGTGAAGAAGTTTTTCCTCATCTCGGTCCTAAATGGCTTACCCCTTATCCTTAGACTGTGACCCCTGGTTCTGGACTTCCCCAACATTGGGAACATTCTTCCCGCATCTAATCTGTCTAAACCCGTCTGAATTTCAAACGTTTCTATGAGGTCCCCTCTCATTCTTCTGAATTCCAGTGAATACAAGCCCAGTTGATCCAGTCTTTCTTGATAGGTCAGTCCCGCCATCCCGGGAATCAGTCTGGTGAACCTTCGCTGCACTCCCTCAATAGCAAGAATGTCCTTCCTCAAGTTAGGAGACCAAAACTGTACACAATACTCCAGGTGTGGCCTCACCAAGGCCCTGTACAACTGTAGCAACACCTCCCTGCCCCTGTACTCAAATCCCCTCGCAATGAAGGCCAACATGCCATTTGCTTTCTTAACCGCCTGCTGTACCTGCATGCCAACCTTCAATTCGCCCCGCCATCCTGTTTGTCTCTCTAATCTCTCCTACCATCTACTCCATCAGCGACCTTCGCTTTTGTCTCTCTAATCTCTCCTGCTGTCCACTCTATCAGCGACCTTCGCTTTTGTCTCTCTAATCTCTCCTGCCTTCCACCCTATCAGCGACCTTCCCTTCCGTTCTTTCCTCCCCTCCCCCCTTTCATTGCTCCTTAAGAATCTGTTCATTCCGAACACTCCCCAGTTCTGACCAAGGGTCGTTGACCCCGAAAAGCGTCATCTTTTTCTCGCTCCACAGATGCTGCCTGACCCGCTGAGATTTCCAGCATAACAGAAGAAATAGGAGCAGGAGTCGGCCATTCGGCTCCTCGAGCCTGCTCCGCCATTTAATACGATCATGGCTGATCCGATCATGGACTCAGCTCCACTTCCCTGCCCGCCCCCTTATCCCCTTATCGGTTAAGAAACTGTCTATTTCTGTCTTAAATTTATTCAATGACCCAGCCTCCACAGCTCTCTCTGAGGCAGCGAATTCCACAGATTTACAACCCTCCTCATCTCAGTTTTAAATGGGCGGCCCCTTATTCTAACACCATGCCCCCTAGTTCTAGTCTCCCCCATCCCTGGAAACATCCTCTCTGCATCCACCTTGTCAAGCCCCCTCATAATCTGATACGTTTCGATAAGATCACCTCTCATTCTTCTGAATTCCAATGAGTAGCGGCCCGACCTCCTCAACTTTTCCTCATAAGTCAACCCCCTCATCTCCGGAATCAACCGAGTGAACCTTCTCTGAACTGCCTCCAAAGCAAGTATATCCTTCCTTAAATACGGAGAACAAAACTGCACGCAGTACTCCAGGTGTGGCCTCACCAATACCCTGTATAGCTGTAGCAAGCCTTCCCCGCTTTTATACTCCATCCCCTTTGCAATAAAGGCCAAGATAACATTGGCCTTCCTGATCACTTGCTGTACCTGCATACTATCCTTTTGTGTTTCATGCACAAGTAACCCCCAGGTCCCGCTGTACTGCAGCACTTTGCAATCTTTCTCCATTGAAATAATAACTTGCTCTTTGAGTTTTTTCTGCCAAAGTGCATGACCTCACACTTTTCCAACATTATACCCCATCTGACAAATTTTTGCCCACTCACTGAGCCTGTCTCTGTCCTTTTGCTGAATTTTTGTGTCCTCCTCACACATTGCTTTTCCTCCCATCTTTGTATCGTCAGCAAACTTGGCTACGTTACACTCAGTCCCTTCTTCCAAGTCGTTAATATAGATTGTAAATAGTTGGGGTCCCAGCACTGATCCCTGCGGCACCCCACTAGTTACTGATTACCAACCCGAGAATGAACCATTTATCCCAATTCTCTGTTCTCTGTTAGTTAGCCAATTCTCTATCCATGCTAATATATTACCCCCAACCCCGTGAACTTTTATCTTGTGCAGTAACCTTTTATGTGGCACCTTGTCAAATGCCTTCTGGAAGTCCAAATACACCACATCCACTGGTTCCCCTTTATCCACCCTGTTCGTTACATCCTCAAAGAATTCCAGCAAATTTGTCAAACATCACTTCCCCTTCATAAATCCATGCTGACTCTGCCTGACCGAATTTTGCTTTTCCAAATGTCCTGCTACTGCTTCTTTAATAATGGACTCCAACATTTTCCCATCCACAGATGTTAGGCTACACATCCCGTACACACTCCGTGCACACCCCGTACACACCCCATACACATCATGTACACAAACCGTACACACTCAGTACATACCCCGTACACACTGTGTACACACCCTGTACACACCGTGTACACACTCTGTACACAACCCGTACACACTGTGTACATACTCTGTACACACCCCGTACACACTGTGCACACACGCCATACACACCCCGTACACACTCCGTACACACCCCATACACACCCCGTACACACCCTGTACACACTCCGTACACACCCCGTACACACCATGTGCACAGCCCGTACACACCCCGTACAGACCGTGTACACACCCCATGCACACTGTGCACACATGCCATACACACCCCGTACACTCCGTACACACCCCGTACACACTGTGCACACACGCCATGCACACCCCGTACACACCCCGTACACACCGTGTACACACCCCATATACACTGTGCACACATGCCATACACACCCCGTACACTCCATACACACCCCGTGCACACTGTGTACACACCCCGTACACACTCCGTACACACGCTGTACACACTGTGCACACACGCCATACACACCCCGTGCACACTGTGTACACACCCCGTACACACCATGTACACACCCCATACACACTGTGCACACACGTCATACACACCCCGTACACTCCATACACACCCCGTGCACACTGTTTACACACTCCGTACACACTCCGTACACACTCTGTACACACCCCATACACACTATGTACACACCCCGTACACACTCCGTGCACACCCCATACACACTATGCACACATTCCGTACACACCGTGTACACACTCCTTACACACCCCGTACACACCCCATACACACTATGTACACACCCCGTACACACTCCGTGCACACCCCATACACACTATGCACACACTCCGTACACACCGTGTACACACACCGTACACACCCCATACACACTCCGTACACACCCCGTACACACCCCGTACACACTCCGTACGCACTGTGTACACACTCCGTACGCACTCCGTACGCACTGTGTACACACTCCGTACACACTCCGTATACACTATGTACACACTCCGTATACACTATGTACACACTCCGTACACACTCCGTATACACTATGTACACACTCCGTACACACTCTGTATACACTATGTACACACTCCGTATACACTGTGTACACATTCCGTACGCACTGTGTACACACTCCGTATACACTATGTACACACTCCGTATACACTATGTACACATTCCGTACGCACTGTGTACACACTCCGTATACACTATGTACACGCCCCGTACAGAGCCGGAGAGCCCGGGATTGCTCGCCCAATGAAAGGAACCGACAATGTTCCAGCTGACCGTCTATTTCAACTAAACAGTTTCGGCAGGACCAGTGGTCACAACTTCAAGTTGTGCATAAGGCTCGGCCTGGGTGAGACGTCAGGAGGCGTCGCGTTTCCCAGAGAACCGCAGACCTCTGCAACAAGCTGCCGTTTCGTGTGGAGGCTTGCTGAATACCTTCAGGCCAAAGCTGGGTTGCTTTGTGGCTGGGACAGACATTACCTCTTACACAAGGGTCGGTACTGCAGGGAGTTCAAAGCCAGAGGGATCTCCTGGACTAGATTCGGTCGCCGAGGTAGGTTGCAGAGCAATTTCCCACGTTTTTTTTCCCCTCAAATTGGCCTGGGTTTTTTAAGCTGTGCTTTTGCCTCTCCCAGGAGATCAGGGGGTTTGGGATGGAGTGTATATGTTGTGAGACACAAGGTATCACAGCTGTGTGGGATGGGCTCGATGGACTAGGTGCTCTGTACCTGTCCGACATTGTTCACAAGACTTGTCAAACACTCCCAGGGCAAGTACAGCACGGGGTGAGATACAGAGTAAAGCTCCCTCTACACTGTCCCATCAAACACTCCCAGGGCAGGTACAGCACGGGGTTAGATACAGAGTAAAACTCCCTCTACATTGTCCCATCAAACACTCCCAGGGTAGGTACAGGGGGTTAGATACACAGTAAAGCTCCCTCTACACTGTCCCATCAAACACTCCCAGGGCAGGTACAGGGGGTTAGATACAGAGTAAAGCTCCCTCTACACTGTCCCATCAAACACTCCCAGGGCAGGTACAGGGGGTTAGATACAGAGTCAAGCTCCCTCTACACTGCCCCATCAAACACTCCCAGGGCAGGTACAGGGGGTTAGATACAGAGTCAAGCTCCCTCTACACTGTCCCATCAAACACTCCCAGGGCAGGTACAGGGGGTTAGATACAGAGTAAAGCTCCCTCTACACTGTCGCATCAAACACTCCTAGGGCAGGTACAGGGGGTTAGATACAGAGTCAAGCTCCCTCTACACTGTCCCATCAAACACTCCCAGGGCAGGTACAGCACGGGGTTAGATACAGAGTCAAGCTCCCTCTACACTGTCCCATCAAACACTCCCAGGGCAGGTACAGGGGGTTAGATACAGAGTAAAGCTCCCTCTACACTGTCCCATCAAACACTCCCAGGGCAGGTACAGGGGGTTAGATACAGAGTAAAGCTCCCTCTACACTGTCCCATCAAACACTCCCAGGGCAGGTACAGGACGAGGTTAGATACAGAGTAAAGCTCCCTCTACACTGTCCCATCAAACACTCCCAGGGCAGGTACAGGGGGTTAGATACAGAGTAAAGCTCCCTCTACACTGTCCCATCAAACACTCCCAGGGCAGGTACAGGGGGTTAGATACAGAGTAAAGCTCCCTCTACACTGTCCCATCAAACACTCCCAGGGCAGGTACAGGACGAGGTTAGATACAGAGTAAAGCTCCCTCTACACTGTCCCATCAAACACTCCCAGGGCAGGTACAGGGGGTTAGATACAGAGTAAAGCTCCCTCTACACTGTCCCATCAAACACTCCCAGGGCAGGTACAGGACGAGGTTAGATACAGAGTAAAGTTCCCTCTACACTGTCCCATCAAACACTCCCAGGGCAGGTACAGGGGGTTAGATACAGAGTAAAGCTCCCTCTACACAGTCCCATCAAACACTCCCAGGGCAGGTACAGGACGAGGTTAGATACAGAGTAAAGCTCCCTCTACACTGTCCCATCAAACACTCCCAGGGCAGGTACAGGACGAGGTTAGATACAGAGTAAAGCTCCCTCTACACTGTCCCATCAAACAATCCCAGGGCAGGTACAGCACGGGGTTAGATACAGAGTAAAGCTCCCTCTACACTGTCCCATCACACACTCCCAGGGCAGGTACATTGAGGAGCTGGGTGGAGGTCCTACCTTGGACGATGAGGTAGACCTGGACGGTGTGAGGCTGGTCCATGGTCTGGAAGGAGCAGGTGTAGAGTCCCTCATCGTACACGTCGACGGGCGAGATCTGGATGCTGTACTCCAGCTCACTGTGCGCGCCCAGGCTCACCCGCGTGTCCATCGACCACTTGTCCCTGCCGGCGTACATGATGCTTGACCGGTTCAACCAAGCCACGCGTGTCACGTTCCCATCAATGTCGCAACTGTGGGGCGAGCGGAGCGAGAGAGTGAGAGGGAGGGGGAGGGGGAGGGTAGAGGGGGGGAGGGAGGGAGAGAGAGAGAGAGGGGGGGGAGAGAGAGAGGGGGGGGAGAGAGAGGGAGAGGGAGAGGGAGGGAGAGGGGGAGGGAGAGGGGGAGGGGGAGAGGGAGAGGGAGGGGGAGAGGGAGGGAGAGGGAGGGAGAGGGGGAGGGAGAGAGAGAGAGAGAGAGGGGGGGAGAGAGAGGGAGAGGGAGGGAGAGGGGGAGGGGGAGGGGGAGAGGGAGGGGGAGAGGGAGGGAGAGGGAGGGAGAGGGGGAGGGAGAGAGAGAGAGCGGGGGGGGAGAGAGAGGGAGAGGGAGGGAGAGGGGGAGGGGGAGGGAGAGGGGGAGGGGGAGGGGGGAGAGAGAGAGAGTGAGAGGGAGGGGGAGGGGGAGGGAGCGGGGGGGGAGAGAGAGAGAGGGAGAGGGAGGGGGAGGGGGAGGGGAGAGGGAGGGAGCGGGAGGGAGAGGGGAGGGGGAGGGGGAGGGGAGAGGGAGGGAGAGGGGGAGGGGGAGGGGGAGGGAGAGGGGGGGGAGAGAGAGGGAGAGGGAGGGGGAGGGGAGAGGGGGAGGGGGAGGGAGAGGGGGGGGGAGAGAGGGAGAGGGAGGGGGAGGGGAGAGGGAGGGAGCGGGAGGGAGAGGGGAGGGGGAAGGGGAGGGGGAGGGGAGGGGGAGGGGGGGGAGAGGGAGGGAGCGGGAGGGAGAGGGGGAGGGGGAGGGAGAGGCAAGGGGGAGGGGAGGGAGAGGGAGGGAGCGGGAGGGAGAGGGGGAGGGAGAGGGGGAGGGGAGGGAGAGGGGGGGAGAGAGAGGGCAAGGAGGAGGGGAGGGGAGAGGGAGGGAGCGAGGAGGGAGGGGAGGGAGAGGGGGAGGGGGAGGGAGAGGGGGGGGGAGAGAGGGTGGGGGAGAGAGGGAGAGGGAGTCAGTGAGAGGGAGGGAGAGGGAGAGGGGGGATGGGGAGAGAGAGGGAGAGGGGAGGGGGAGGGGAGTGAGAGAGAGGGAGAGGGCGAGGAGGAGGGAGGGGAGTGAGAGAGGGAGGCAGAAAAGGAGGGAGAGTCCAACAGAAAGAAGGTGGAACCGATGACAAGACTGACAATCCCACCTGCTGTCACTAGTTGGATGGCGGACGGGTCCCTGAGGAGGGTCTGAACACAAGGGGTGGGGAGACTCGGGGTGGGGGGGGAGGGGGGGGGCTCGGCTTGGAGGGGGGTGGGTGGGAGACTCGGGTGGGGGGCAGGCTCGGGGGTGGGCTTGGGGCAGGGAGACTCGGGGGGGGGGGGTGGGGAGGCTGCAATTTGGCCTCAGTGCCCGAGAGTCGGCAATGAGTTCGGACGGCCGCAACTGTGAATTCAGGAGAAACTTCTTTACCCAGAGAGGGGTGAGAATGTGGGACTCACTCCCACAGGGAGGGGTCGAGGCGAGGAGCAGAGATACATTTAAGGGGGACGCTGGATAAACACATGAGGGAGAAAGGAATAGAAGGATATGGTGATGGGGTGAGATGGAGAGGGGAGGGAGGGGGCTGGTGTGGGACATAAACCCCGGCACGGAGCGGTGGGACATAAACCCCGGCACGGAGCGGTGGGACATAAACCCCGGCACGGAGCGGTGGGACCCAGTGGCCTGTTTCTGGGCTGTAAATACTTTGTGGCCATGTTGTATTCTGATTGGAGAGAAGAGTGATGGCCCGGCCAGAATGAAGGCGATTGGTTAATCCCGATCTCAATTGCACAGTGCTGGAACTCTGGGATCGATCTTACATTAATTTTATTGGTTCCTGCGATGTGGGCAGTCACTGGCCAAGGACCAGCATTTATCGCCCATTCCCTCGTCGCCCCTTGAGAAGGTGGTGGTGAGCTTCCTTCTTGAACCGCTGCAGTCCGTGTGGTGAAGGTGCTCCCACAGTGCTGTTAGGGAGGGAGTTCCGGGATTGTGACCCAGCGACGGTGAAGGAACGGCCGATATATTTCCAAGTCGAGGGATGGAGTGTGTGTGTGACTGGGAGGGGAACGTGGAGGGGGTGGTGTTCCCATGGACCTGCTGCCCTTGTCCTTCGAGGCGGGTAGAGGCCGCGGGTTTGGGAGGTGCTGCCGAAGAAGCCTTGGCGAGTTGCTGCAGTGCATCTTGTAGACGGTGCACACCGCAGCCACGGTGCGCCGGTGGTGGAGGGAGTGAGTGTTGGAGGTGGTGGAGGGAGTGAGTGTTGGAGGTGGTGGAGGGAGTGAGTGTTGGAGGTGGTGGAGGGAGTGAGTGTTGGAGGTGGTGGAGGGAGTGAGTGTTGGAGGTGGTGGAGGCAGTGAGTGTTGGAGGTGGTGGAGGGAGTGAGTGTTGGAGGTGGTGGAGGGAGTGAGTGTTGGAGGTGGTGGAGGGAGTGAGTGTTGGAGGTGGTGGAGGGAGTGAGTGTTGGAGGTGGTGGAGGGAGTGAGTGTTGGAGGTGGTGGAGGCAGTGAGTGTTGGAGGTGGTGGAGGGAGTGAGTGTTGGAGGTGGTGGAGGGAGTGAGTGTTGGAGGTGGTGGAGGGAGTGAGTGTTGGAGGTGGTGGAGGGAGTGAGTGTTGGAGGTGGTGGAGGGAGTGAGTGTTGGAGGTGGTGGAGGGAGTGAGTGTTGGATGTGGTGGAGGGAGTGAGTGCTGGAGGTGGTGGAGGGAGTGAGTGTTGGAGGTGGTGGAGGGAGTGAGTGTTGGAGGTGGTGGAGGGAGTGAGTGTTGGAGGTGGTGGAGGGAGTGAGTGTTGGAGGTG